>NW_016177449.1:0-8499 GCF_001687245.7 Rhagoletis zephyria | reverse complement strand
ATGGTCGGAGCACAAAAAAAACGAAAAGTGGCCGAAAATAGCACACAATGAGCACAATAATACGAACAAATTTTTTCTTCATTTTTGCATTTTAGCGCCGCTAACTTGATTGAGCTTTGTTTGTGGCTTTCTTGTTCGCATCACAGCCAGCCTGCCTGCCTAACTGTTTCCTGTCAACGTTTTCCTGACACGTTGGGCGTCAGCTATCGTGCGTAAGACCCTCGCTGACATTCCCACTTGTCCGTCACTGTCAAGTGCACTCTTTGATAGCTAAATATACATGTAGATACATACATACTTATGTGTGTATATCAACCTGAATGCCTGCTTGCCACCAACGGGCAATACATATCTTTCCTTTGCGTTTTAACGAAGCACTTAGGCTTTTTAGCGCTCAGCAACTTCAGTTCATTATCGATTTCGCTTTAACTGAGCTTCTATATAATTGAAGTAAAAGTTTCCTACAAAAATATTTGCTGCTTCGGTGGCCACTTTTGTAATTAATCTTTCAGTGCTCTTGCCGTCATCTTTTTTCTAAGCTGCTAACTAAATTTTTGTTAAAAGCATTTTTGCTAACCACTCTAAAAGCACACCAACCCATCATCATTCTGCTGTGTGCATCATTGCCTAATGGCTGCGAACTAAAATTGATAAATTACCTTTGCCCAAATGAGCGTAAAAAACTATGCAAAATACCGTGACGATGCGAACCGTACAAAAAGCTTTCGGCTGTAAGTTTGCTATGAAAATAAATAACTTGCATATCTAAATGCTGCCAGATTTCCACTCTTCAAACGAAAGGGAAGCAATCAAGCATTAATAAAGATATGGCTCAATCACGCTCTAAAGTGCAAGTTAATTGAACAGCAAATTATGCGAGATTAAGTTTTAAAATTGTGGTCGGTATTCTTAATTGAAATAGCTATTCAAAGCACTCGTATTTTCCACAGTGAGATGCTAACAAATATACAATAGCCAATCAATCACTTTGTTGGTGTAACGCAAAATACTCGATGACCGCAAATCAAAAGTTTATTCATTGGCGATCAATGAAAATAGTGAGTAGTACTACAACTGCTGAAAAAGTATGAATGAATCTGCAAGTTCATAGCTCAGCGTTTGCATATATGCGTTTACTATGGACGTATGTACATACAGTGCCGGACAAAAGTATTGGCACAGAGAATTTTTCGCAATATCTGAAAAGTTTTTTATTCTAATTTATTTTCGATAATTTTTTATAAATATATAGTTTGTCCTACACCAAAAAACATAAAAACTAAATCTCTAAATTTTTGTGCAAAACTCAGGAAAATTCTTTAAATTTGCATACTTATTTGCAACTTTCTATTCAGATTTTTTAGAAAAATTCTAGGTACGCAGTTTTATAGCTCACCTAATTTTAGTATAACAAAGTGCAAGCTTGAAGGTGCTAAAAAATCGCATTGATTTTTAAGAATTTTTTTTCAGTCAGGGTCTTCCGTACAAAGTATGTTCGACAATTATTTTTTGTATGGAGAAAATGAGCAACAACCTTCTACTAAAAAAATGTCAAAAAATCAACGCAATTTTTTAGATACTTCAAACTTGCACTTTGTTATACTAAAATTAGTTGGGCTATAAAACTACATACTTAGAATTTCTCTAAAAAATCTGAATAAAATGTTGCAAATTGGTATGCAAATTTATTGAATCTTCCTGAGTTTTGCACTAAGTTTAGAGATTTTGTTTTTATGTTTTTTGGTGAAGTACGAACTATATTTTTATTAAAAAATATTGAAAATAAATTAGAATAAAAAACTTTGCATATATTGCGAAAAATTCTCTGTGCCCATACTTTTGTCCACTGCACTGTATGTATGCATTAGTGACATCCTTCATGCGGAAAAGTCTGGAGCACGCGGTGGAAAAGCATGTTGGATCAAGGTGTTTGGTGAACAGCCCACTTAGCGTAAAGTCCTCTGAATCAGCTCTATAAGACCTTTTAAGACAGAGCGAAGTGGGGCTGGATGCAGGTGAGTATCACGACAGATTAAAATGCTTGAAAATTTATTTTAATATTTTTATAATTTTATAAAAATTTTATTTTCTAAGTTTTGAAGTTTTGTATAAATATTGAAATTTTGATAGAAATGGTCGTGATTATAGCATGAACAATATTTTTATAAAAAAATACTGTGACTATTCACAACTAATCTCCCTTCGACCAGTTCTGCAAGCACTGCCTCATAAAAATCCTCATTTTCATTAATTGTTTAACTTTAAAGCATTCTTCCCATATTCTGGGTATCCAAAAACACCACTTAGTACACTTTGAGTTCCATAACTTGCAGTTGTAAATCAATAATTCACTCAAAATCTTAATAGAACTTCCTCAAATCGCAAAGGATTTGCACTTAGAGCGCATACCTGTTAAGGTAAGGCATTTACCTAACTTATATTGCTGTGACTTTGCGATAACGGGACAGTAACTTTACTCACTGAATATGCAAATTCGAAGCTCTTACACTAATGCCTTTGAAACGCTATCCTATTCTCTGGAAACGCATGTGCATGCCGCTTTCATGTGTGGCCCACATTTCACACATAAATCTTGCATATTTATTGATAGTATTGACACCCCCAAATAGCCGGGTAGCTCTTGGCCTCCTTCTCGTGACGAAATATTGTAGGCCTGTAAGTGAAACACGCATACATTCATATGTATGCATAACTCTGCCACTTGTGAATATGTCAAAGAGTGACGAATTTGTATTCAAATCATCAATTCACAGACATCCCTGGCAAGCGGCAAGGCAATGCAAATCCCAATCAGGATTACGATGAGCGATATATGTATGTATGTATGTATGTCAACAGCACTGTCACTTGACTGGCAAATGTGCTGTGTTCGGACATACATACATATGTATTAATATGTGTGTCTAGAATACATCCGAGTGCATGAAAAACTCATATCGCAATGCTCATCAGGCTACATTCCAAATTAATTCGCAAATTGAGATTCAAATTCAAATTTGCAAAAATTTTGCAATACTCGAATTCGCATCTCTGCGATGCAAGTGCAAAACGCAAGCGCAATAATGTAAGTATACCTACATACATACATACATACATACATAGTCGTGTGCGTACGTTGTACACGTATAGCACGCTTGCTACCCCAGCTGAAATGCATTGAAATTCAAGATTATGCGTATAACAGCAGTACGATTGCCAAGCATATGAAATAGCTGCCGCTCAGCCAGACATTTAATTGATCACACACACACACACACACACACACACACAAACACATGCTCGTTTTAACAAGCATTGAAATGTGGTTACAAATTGCATTGAACGCAACGACGAATGCTTGCATTCAATATGCCAATCGTGATCGCCCGCTCCTCTACGCTATCGCCACTTCAACCGGCTACGCGTATTTTCAGTTACAGTAACAAGCAAAGCCGCACCACCGACAACATCATAGAGCCAACGATAGAGCCGCTTTATGTGTGCTCCTGTCGCCGCAATGCCCAAAGTTTCCTCAGCGTCATATATATATATGTACATACATAGGCCTCATTGCTGTCATTCTCCATAATTAATGTTACACAGTAGCTATGCTTGTGCCATAGCTTTGGGCTTCAGGCTGCATGCCACCCAGTAATCGCAATGCCAACCAGTTGGCGCGCTTACCACTGGTTTCCTCGTCAGCGCTGTATTTATTGCTACATTTACAACAACTTGAATGATGGTGTATTAACGACAACAGTACATCGCATGTGTAGAGGTTTGCCAGCACACGGTGCAGGTACGGCGCATAGTGGTTTTCAAGGGGAAGTACATAAGTCAATTTTTTATAGGTATTCAGATCTTTTTTATTTACTCTATAGGAACTCTTAAATGTCAAATAAAAATCGCCGAGACACGGTTTTCTAGATCAGGTCATTTTCCCACGATATTTTCATTTGAAGTTTTAAATTTAGTTAAGCGTAGTTGAGAAAATTCACTCTTTAACATAGAAAATGTTACTCATACGCCATGTAGGGGTATGGCCATATACATGGCGTATAAGTAGCATTCTTTCCCAGGGCGTTCAAACCGTTTTTTCACTTTTGGATTGGTTCGTCGAAGCGTTTTTTTTTGGTCTTTGAACCGGGGTTTCGGTTCGGTTCAACGGTTCGAAAAACAAAAAAAAACGCGCAAGTTTAAGCGTCAAGTGTCTGTCAAATGAAATGGGTTGTCTTTACATTTGATATTGTCACATGGTAAACAACATGTTTAACAAAAAGAAAAAAAGTGGGTACATTTCTCTATTGAAAATTGGTTGAAACGAACCTTTAAACCTTTATGAAAAGTAGTTCGGTTATCGGTTCGGATCAAACATTTGTGGAAAATTTCGGTTCGGTTAATGGTTCAGTTAATTAATAGAAAAAAACGGTTTTCCGGTTAAAAACCGGTTCGGTTCAAAACCAGTTCCCGTCCCTGTTCTTTCCTGTTAACATTTCATTTAAAAAAATTATTACGCATTTCCATTTCCCCATTCACAACTTGTTTATTAGTTATTTTTTGTAACAGATCAGGCTTTAATACAAATAAAAATGATTTACGAAAAATCTTTTGAGATTTTAATATTTTCCTTGTTAAAATTACAAATGAAAATATCTTGGGAAACACCCAATCTAGAAAAAAAAAACAGAATACAGATTCGAAATATACGACTGAAAGTTAAGTTCAAGTTAAATTACGTTCCAAAACTTGCGGTTTTCCCTCCAGTGTTATTACATGTTGGATGGTTCCGTGCGTCGACGTAAGTGACTGCGATTCACGTTGTAGAAGCCAGAAGTGTTTCTTTTACGTGCGGTTCAAATCGTAGCTCACAACGTCCTCAACTTTATATCTACGTATTCGACCAAAAATCCGTAAAATCCCTTATTTTGATGAAGACCACATGTGCCTAGGATTTGAGGCTATGTACCTTGAATATTCGGGCCCTTAATGAGGACGATGCCCCTACCAGGTTTGGTTGATATGCTCGTAAGGATAAAAGCTGACATCACCACCATACAAGAAACGCGATGGATGGGGCAAGGCGAGGTAAGCGTGACGCCTTGCGAAATCTACTACGGTTGCCACGTAAAGGAGCGCAAATTGGGAGTTGGATTAGTGGTGGAAGGGCGACTCCGTCGCAGTGTACTGTTGTTCACCCCCGGTGGATGAACGTCTCGGCACAATCCGCCCTTGAGGCGCACATAACAGCGGGGCCCCTGACGCGATATCAAAATCGTGCTTGTCGAGTCCAATACCAAGGGGATCAAGGAAGGGGTATTTGGCGCCACCATCAGGAAATTCGGCCTCCACGATGAAATGTCCGATAACGACCTGTGGCTGATCGACTTCTCCGGGGCCCGAAACATGGTAGTATGCAGTACTAGGTTCAAGCATAAAAAGATCTATCAAGCTACGTGGCAGTCTCCAAATCGAAAAACAAGAAACCAATTCGATCATGTTGTCATAGACGGAGAGCACGCTACCAGTGTTCTAGACGTATGTACACTTCAAGGCCCAAGCATCGACTGGGACCACTATCTTGCTGCAGCTAAGATACACACCCGCCTCTGTGCTGCAAAAAATGTGTGCCCAACAATGCAAGGAAAGCTTAGCGTCGAAAAGCCGCAGTCCCAACAGAGGGAAAATTTATTCGCCAATAGACTCTCACACCTACTCTCTGAGAGCACTCTTCAACACCCCGTCATACGCGAGCAGTGCATTAAGTACCGCTGCCGAAGAAGTCGTAGAATTTTAGCAAGAACGAAAGAACAACTGGTACGTTGAGGAGTGTCAAAAAGCTGCAGAGAAAAGAAATGCAGCCTAGAGGGCCACGCTGCGATCGGGCGCCACGCGAGCCATCTGGGACCGTTAAATATATATTTACATTTTCAGTTTATTGATCTAATTTTCAATAAAAAAGAAACCTAATTATGAATTTTAAAATATACGTTAATTGAAAACATTATGTCTTAACATTGATGTTATATATCTTCCAGCTGCGGTAAACTGCGGTTTTTATCGGGTTTATGTATTTTAAGGCTTTTTTGAGGTAAGGTTTGCATGTTTTGGTATTCGTTTACACCGAGTTCGCCAATTTGTTTGGTAGGCACTTAAAATATTATAACAAGCATTTGAACTAAATTTCAAAGTCAAACATCCATCGACGCGCTTTTTATGGCATTTTTGAGGTTAGGATTTTATAGGAGATATGCTTTAAAAGAAATCAATTAAGCCCATTTTTGTTCAAAAAATGTATACGGCTGTACCACTGTGCTTTGCCAAAATGTAATAAATAGTGGGTACGTTCTACTAAAGGACTATTTGTATACTACATATTTCGAGATTATCGCTGAATGTATATATAGCTCAGCTGCAAGGCCGCCAGCTCCAGCAGCTTGATTGTTTATCAGCGTGAGAATAATATTCGGACCTCGTCACAATCAAGCAATGGGACATCGATTCCATCATAATCGACTGAGGGCTCGAGCTCATCTTCTCCACTGCTCTCAGTGCCGCTACCATTTAGTAATGTGGGAAAGTGTTCCCTCGATAATTTAAGTACCTCCAACACATCGGTTACTACGTCGCCGTGGTGGTGCTTAGAGCAGTTCGCCCGGGTTTTAACACCTTCTGTAAGTCACCTTGCTTTCTGACAAATTAGGTAAAATTCCGCCGTATTATAAAAGGTGGATCGAAGCGCTCTACACTGGTTTGAGGAGTTTGAGATACAGTTCTGCTTCGATTTCCTCCTGGGTTACATCGCATTAACGATGTTACTGTCAAAGCAAGCGTCCGCGGCGGCGAGCCAATTTAATTGTGTCAAGGTGTACACACATACGTATAGTGTATGTGTATGCGATGTAAGTGGTGGTTAATTTCACCCACTTGCTGCTCGAAAGTACGCCACCCATGTGACAGGCAACACAAATTACGTGGAATTCTCACAACTAGTAGGTGCTAAAGATTTTGTGCAGCCAACATACGAACTTGAATGTCAAGTTGTCAATTAAGTTTGCGTTTCAATGCACATGCGGATTACTGATTAAAGCGAGGTTTATTACAGAAATGGTGAACAGATAAACGTTTTTTTTTTAGTTGCAACGGTGAAATGAAAATGCTGCGAAGGATTTTTGGTTTCATTAGGGTACCCGTTTTTGAGAAATTTATCAGTACGAAGCATCCGCATCTTCTTTATTTTTGAGCTAAACATGATGTCAATTAGCAGTAAAACTTTAAGGCAAGTAGAAGACTTGCGAAACGCAGCATTGAAAACGTTTGTGTGAACTAGGTATAACCATCATTTTTTTGTTCATTCACTCTACTCTTCTATAACCAAAAATTTTCAGTAGAACACCCTAATAAATCCACAGCACAGCACTCGTTTCATTTAATGCCTGCAATTAGTATGAGCAAGCACATCAGCATCAGCCAATTTATGTTTTCATCAGCAGCAGCTGTGTATGCAATTAATTTTGTATACTGAGTGCTATATTTAATAGTTGGACTGCCATTACATTTTCACAGGAATTTTAACAAACTCATAATTTTAGTATTTACAATAGAAAATCGCAATAAATCCAAATTCGTGAAAATAACAAACGGGCCTGAAAACAATTACAACAACAGCATCAGAACACAAATTAAAGCAGCAAAACAAATTTAAAAAATTTTCGGAAAAACAAACCCAATTAAAATAATCAATTCGTTTTGCAGCCCACAGACTACACCCACCTGCTTCACACTTGACGTTGTACTACAGTTGTTTTGAATTTTAATTCTTGTCAGAACTTTAAAATGAGATACAGAATGAACTTTAACTTAACTTTATCAGGAGCCATTCTCCCACTCCAGTTCTACCAACCCCTCCCCCCGCCCTCCTCCCAACACAAGGAAAAATATAACTCAAACACTCAGTGTGTATCGTCCTTGACTCACAACTTCCCTAAGTCACACTAAGTTCTTCCAAGTTGTCATATCATTTTTTTTCTTTTGCCTTAGCTGTTGTTGTGCTTGTTGTTGCTAGGCATTTAATTGTAGCCTAAGAATTCGTGATAGCGCCACAAATGGCCATGTTAAAATTGCAAATTACACTCGTTTACAAACGAAATAAAAGCTCTGCCTAACATTGACAAAATTCTTGCAAACAACAACAGCAACAACAACATAACGTAAATCTCGCAACAACAAACAATGGCGTAATGAACCAAAAGCAAAGTGAAAATTACCATGTCAGCTGAAAGCACTTGAATGTAAGAGAAGAGCAAGCGGCAAAGAAAGCGCTGAAAGAAATGGAAAAGCACTGCGTTGTCAATCAGCTTAGTTGGTGTTACACCGTATGTTTTTGTTGTTGCAACACAGGCTAATTAGATTCACCTCTGCACTAGATTTTTTTTTTTTGCACTGAACTGAACTGAATTAGCATCTAGCTAAGTAAACGCCAGTCAAAAGAAAGGACCTTGG
>NW_016177448.1:0-8500 GCF_001687245.7 Rhagoletis zephyria | reverse complement strand
TCTTTTATAAGTGTATATAAATTTCCAAATAATATGCAAAAATCTCCAGATACTGAACAAACATAAAATCGAAATGTATACTATGGGTGAAAATTTCTCAATTGGACCTCGGATTTCAGTTAAGTTAGAATTTTTGCGTCAAAATGATGTGAATAGAGAGGTTTATAGATGTGAAAGGGGTTCTGAGAATTTGTTTGAAAAACTTTAATTTAAAAAAAAAAAGAAAAGGGAAACCGAATTCTGCTGAACTGGTATGCAAAATCCATTGCATCGGGGAGATTGNCCAAACCAAAAATTTTGAATTTACAGACTATTTTTGCTTTTAAACGCTCTTTTGCATTGGCCAACTCACAAGTTCTTATTAGGCACCGCGAAGTAAGCGGGAATTGGCTAGTTTAAAATAAAACTAAAAAGTTCAAAATAAAATAATGTAAAAAAATATTTTTTAAAAACAAGCCTTTTTACCCACTTCGTACCACTGTTGCGTTTTCGCAACAACAGAACAAAAAATTAAAAAAAAAGATAAGCTGCAGAAATCTCACAACAGATTATGCCAAATGGTGGCTTGGCCTTTACTAATTTGGTAAAAAAAGTTTTTACTTGCAGCTAGTCTTTTCTCCTTTCATGTAAAAAATAGGGCCAAATTTGGACCATTTTTAAAATGACTGCACTGGTGGCACGCATAATATTTTTTTTTTCTTCATATGGACTTATATATGATGGAAAAGGGCCAAATTAACTTGCTGTGCATATATCCACCAAATAAGTTTTACCTACTGCGTCTAGGGTATGTGTAAATATAGGAGTTCGAGCGACATGGTCAAGCTAGGAAACAAGTTCTGCCCAAAAATACTTTCGCCCCCCTTTTCCGGCAACACAGAAAGGATAATTATACTTAGTGAGGGTTGTAATCTCTAACGACGGCCGAAGGACGCCTACGCAGAACGAAGTTCTGCGCAAAAATACCTCCGCCCTTCTTTTCCGGCAACACAGAAAGGAGAATTCTATTTAGTAAGGGTGGCAATCTCTAACCGCGGCAGATGACCGCCTACGCAGGAAGAAGTTTTTTTTTTTGTTATAATATGCATTTATTTATTGAATCTTTCTTTCAAAACTAACAATAAGTTTTCAAATCTTACAAACTACCATTAAATTTAAAACTTCTGCTACAATGCTTAGAAATGTTTGTATTTTTTTAATATATATTTTTTGCAGTTGTTGCGGCTGTCGGAATGGACTAGATTTCGAGCAGCAGGATCGCTGGATATCATGCTGGGCAGGCGGTCTGAAAGGATGAGTTCCAGAGCCGCATGGCCTGAGCGGGTGGAAAGGACTAGTTTCCACGCCGCGCCTTCGATTCTCTATATTTACGTAATTACAATCCATGTTCGTTCAGAAAGGACAACTTTCCGAGCCGTACTGACACTGGTGTTGGGTGGTCGGTCTGAAAGGACGCGTTCCAGAGCCGACATTGATATTTTGCGGATATCCACATATATTATATTGATCATTATTTGGTAATATCGGAGAAATCCTTTCTTTTTAGTCTTCTTGCATATCGAGCTAAAAAGATCTCTCGCTAGGCGATTTGGGTGGTTGATTAACCGTACTGAGTAACTGGTGCTTAGCCCTCTTATGTCTTCATGCAACGTATTTACATTAAGATCTTTGTGGATATTAGTATTTTTTATGTACCACGGTGCTCCGCATATGGCGCGTAAAATTTTCGACTGCAGTTTTTGAAGCCTGTTCAAAATGGAATTGCACGCTATGCCCCAAAGCCCAATTCCATTTGTCCAACATGGTTTAATCATCATATTAAAAATCAGCATCTTGTTTTCTAGATTTGATGGCTTGGTTGTTTTAGTTTCGCTTGAGAAATTTTGTTTTCTATATGCTTTTTCCAGGTAAGTCTTCTATCTAGTGTCATCCCAAGGTGCTTGACGCTATCTTTTTGTGGTATAGCCTTGCTGTTTATTCTTAGTGGTGGACAAATCTCTTTCTTCAGAGTAAATGTTGTCTGAACACACTTGTTCTCGTTAACCTTTATCCTCCAAGAACCTAACCATAGAAGCCTCTTTAGGGTCTGAACCATGATAAAAAATAGGAAGGTAGAACCGCTGAGAGGAATTTTTTAAATTCTTAACGTTTGCAAACAATTTAATTTTGAAATTTTACAAACAAACTCACACACACATTCTCATTTTCAATCTCAAACAACAACAACTTCGAACAATTCCTTTTTTTTACTCTCAATTTTATATAATTTTAAAATGTTGGCAAACTTCAAAAAAAAAATCATGGCCGACGAATTGAGAGAACGATTTTACCTTACTATCTTTTTATTATGGTCTGAACTATTGCTTAGGATAGCTGTGTCATCAGCAAACGTTGAAATGGTTAGAGTTTCGTCAGTTGGCAAATCACGAGTGTATATTACGTACAATATGGGTCCTAGAACACTGCCTTGAGGGACAGCTGCATATATGTGACTTCCCGTTTTAAGGAAATTCTGCCTGACTCTGAAGGTTCTCCCCAGCAGAAAGTTTTCAAGAATTGGATGCGTATTTGCAGGGAGTGAGACCTTTAGTTTGTATATAAGGTCATCATGGCAGACATTGTCAAAAGCTTGAGATGTCTAAATAAACACCGGTGCAGTATTGCTTCCCTTCGAGGGCTCTTCTAATACAGGAAACAATTCTATGAACTTTTTCTACAGTTCCATGTTTTCTACGAAAATCAAACTTATGTGGTGGTATTATTTGGTTACTTGTTAGAGAAGGCTGTCTTTTTTTCAATAGAAGTTTTTCAAATATTTTGGAAAATACAGAAATCAAGCTAATGGGCCGATATGATATTCCTACCATCGGATCTTTGCCTGGCTTTGGCACCATAATTATTTCTGAAAGTTTCCATAAGTCGGGGAAGTGCCCCAACTTAAGCTTGTTATTAAAAATATGTAATAAAAACCGTACGGCAGTTACTGGCAGCTCCTTTATCATTTCACTTGTAATCTTATCGTAACCAGGCGCTTTATTCTTCTGAATGTCATGAACAATGGTGTTAATTAAATCTTTCTTTTTAAACCGAGGCAGATTTGTGGTAAGGCTACCGGGGGTATTGAAATATTGGAAGGATGAACGCCTTTATTGGGTCTAAAGACTTGTGAAAGATGACAGGCGAAAGCCACCAACTTCCGTTCTGAGTACGTAATGGTGCTTTCGAAGAACGGGCCTCTTCGCATGCTTCAGTGTTCGTCAGTCTGTTTCGAGGCAGACAAGGACTGGAGAATCGACTGCGTACTTCTTTCTTTTTCTGCCTGCAACAAAATACGTAATTCCTTTGTACACTCATTCAGCTCCTGTTTGAGCTTAGGAGAGCGAAATCTTTGCACTTCTCTTCTTAATTTGCGCTTTTTACTTATTAAGTTAGGAATGTTTAGGGTGTGCAGGCCATGCAGTAAGAACTGCGATGTTTAATAGAAGGCTTTGGTATTACTATTTCTGCGGCTTTAACTATTATATCAGTGAGATTTTCAGTTGCCCCGTAGATATTACTCTTGGCCCGAATAAGAATTTACGGGTCAATGTGCGAACTGACATACTTTTTGTATTTTAACCAGTTTGTGTGCTTATTTGTAAGATTTTTTTGTTTTTCTTCAAAGTTAAGAAACATTGATAATGTTATGAGGCAGGGAGAATGATCTGAAGAGATCAAATAATGCTTCTGTATTAATTTGTTGTCGCGCAATACCCTTTGTTACACCAAAGTCAGAAGGCCAATACGTTGGCTGACCAGTAGACAATACGTCAAATGCTCTGTTCTGGATTACTTTATATATATTTCTACCCTTTGGTGTAATCAATCTAGGCCCCCAGATTGTATGCTTGGCATTGTAGTCTCCTGCTCCAATAAACTTACTGCCAAACTTTTGGAAAAAGTTATCAAATTCTTTTTCCGTTATGTTATGACGAGGGGGCACTATATAGCAGATACGGTAAGGCCAGCCAAGTGGTCATCAATGTGCATTGCAGTATTATGAATGAACTCATCACTTTGAGGTTCTAATTCATAGTGCTTTATGCTGTTACGAATGAGAATGGCTGTTCCTCCTCGGGCTTTCCCTTGTGGATGCTTAGTATCATAGAATTTGTACCCAATAATTTGAAAGATATTAAATTGCGTAAGAAGGAACATTTCTAGTTCGTTTTTATGCTGCGTTAGCCCGTTCGCATTCCAAAAACAAATTTTTAGATTATTCGTGGTTTAGCTAAAATGGCTTGAAGTAGTCGATTTTGATTTTTAATCAAATCTTGTATCATGCTTTGCATTGCCATCATTTTCTCCTGCATAACTTTCATAAAGTTATTTATAGTAGCGTCTATGTTACTACTATTCTGACCAAAAAGAGGTTGTGTCGGAGGAGTATTTTTCAACATTTGTGCCTAGGAAGTAAAATTATTAACAGTCATTAGCGATGCACTATAACTATGTCGTTGTAAAGCTCATACAGCGGTACCAGCCGTCGTCAACGCGCAAAGGCCCGTAAATCTTCCGCAACATTTTTCTTTGGAAGAACCGCCTCATCGGACGTTCTCATTGTCCATGCTTCTGCGCCATATAGAAGCACGGGCATGATAAGTGACTTATAGAGTGCGGTTTTCGTACTTCGAGAGAGGACTTTACTCCTTAATTGCCTACTCAGTCCAAAGTAGCACTTGTCGCCAAGAGTGATTCTGCGTTGAATTTCGATGCTGACATGTGGTGGTGACGGTGTTAATGCTGGTTCCCAAGTAAACGAAATACTCCATTTTCTCGAAATTGCAACTGTCAACAGTGACGTGAGTGCTAGGCACGAATGCGCTGACTGTTTGTTTGATGACAGGAGATACTTCGTCTAGTCCTCGTTGACCAGGAGACCCAATCGCTTTGCTTCCTCGTCCAACTTGGAAAAGGCAGAACAGACTTTACAGTTCTTGATATCGCTGATGTCGATGTCATCAGAATGCGACAGCAATTGTACGCTCTTGTAAAAAATTGTTCCTAGCGGTTCAGTTCTGCACCTCTTTTTATCTCCTCCATATGATTAAAGAAATTACATGAAGGGGAGTCGCCCTGTCTGAAACGCCGTTTGCTAGTAAACGGCTCGGAGAGGTCTTTGCCAATTCTGGCCGAGCTGGTGGTATTACTCAACGTCATTTTACACGGATGTATCAGTTTCGCGGAGATGCCAAATTCATACATCGCAGCTTATATTCAACTCCGTTTAGTGCTGTCGAAAGCATCTTTAAAGTGGGCAAATAGGTGGTGAGTTTCGATCCTTTCCTCGCGGGTCTTCTCCGAGAGTTGGCGTATTGTGAATACCTGGTCTATGATGGATTTGCCAGGTCTAAAGCCACACTGATAGGCCCAATAAGTTCGCTGACGGTGGGTTTCAGTCTTTCACACCGTATGCTCGATAAGACCTTGTAACCTATGCTTAGAAAGCTGGTCCCGCGGTAGTTGGCGCGCATGGCGGGGTCGCCTTTATTGTGGACAGGGCAGAGCACACTTAAATATATGGAATAGAGCTGATGAATGCACGTTATCAGCCCCTCGCCGCCGTACTTCATTAGCTCAGCTCGCAGGTCATCAGGTCCAGCAGATTTGTTGTTTTAAGACGTATCTCGTGATATTAAGGCGTAGAACATCCACTCCGCCATCATCGACTGGGGGCTTGGGTTCGTCTTTTCTACAACTTTCAGTGATGCTACCATTCAGTAAGGTGGAAAAGTGTTCCCTCCAATTTATTTATTTATTTAAGTACGTTCCTGACATCTGTTACTAGGTCCCCATGGTTGTTCTTACAGGAGTTCGCCATGGTTTTGAGAATTTCCCTAAGTCACCTAACTCTCTGGTAAAATTTTCGGGCGTTTTTCCTGTCAGCCAGCATACCTGTCATTACCTCATTGCAAAACAAAAAAACTCGGCGTCAGATGAAAAATGCAATCTTGCATTCCATGCCAAATGTTTTGATGATTATCACAAAGCAACATAAAAATTTATTATTTATTACATACTAGCTTTTACCCGCGGGTTTCATTCCACGTCAGAAGGAATTAAAGGGGTCATGTGACTTTGGGTTCCGAAGTTATGGCTGTTAAAAAATTCCAAGCCTATGTTAAGTGCTACGCCCCCTTTTAAAAGCTCATTTATATATACCTTATTATAAGCACCTACCAAAGGTATGTCTGCATACCAAACTTCAAGTTAATGCGACTTACGGTTCCGAATTTAGAGCTGGGAGGTGCCACGCCCCCTTTCCAATACCGCCCATATTTTTCCATGAATATGCAATTTATTTTATTTATCTCGACAGCAAGTTCCAATACTCTACCACAAATATTTCAAGAGGAATACAACATGAAAGTTATAGTTAGTATAGGAGGTGCCACGCCCTCTTTTCCAGTACTGCCCATATTTCTCTATGCCTATAACCTTCCCGGGGTAAAAGCAAATAAGTGTGCAAAGTTTCGTGCGATTCCGTGCCGCGGTTCAGAAGTTATAAGGTAATAAACAAACAGACATTCACATTTATATATATAGATTTAAATAATTTAATTACTCATTTAACACAAACTAAACTTCATATTTCTATAGAATAAAAATACAGTTTAGGTTTTAATTGCCTAAACAGAGTGTTTTTCAAACTTTTTTAGTAGTTATATTGTCTCGCCCAAGGTAATAATAGCGGATTCTTCCAACGTTGCGTTTTCGCAACGGCCCACACTAGGAAGCCCAATGCGACTAAAATTTTTTTGACCTTATTACCTGTCACCAACTGTCATCACTGATGTTAATTTTGACCTTATGTATCGCTTTTACTTTTCAATTGTAAAGTGACAATAATAATGTAAAAAAATGTTTTTTAAAAAAAGGTTTTATTTAACATGTACAAACAAAAGAAAAAAATAAAATAGTGTAACAGAAGATTTTTTAGCAACAAATTTTTTTTTTAAACTGCACTAACATGAATAAAATATAATAAGTTAAGCTTTCGTTAAAGTTACTAAAGTCAAATAGTAAAGGAAGATACTCAAACTTGAGTGAAAGTTACTACAAACTTTTGCTCATTTACTTCGTTTTTAAAAAAGCTTATCGGCGAATTCAGCGCACATTCATAATTGGTTAGGTATGTATATGTAAGTATGCATATATGTATGTAAATGCCTGTTCGCTATTCTTGCTAAAAAATCTTCTGTTACACTATTTTATTTTATTCCTTTGTTTGTACATGTTAAATAAAACCTTTTTTTAAAAAACATTTTTTTACATTATTATTGTCACTTTACAATTGAAAAGTAAAAGCGATACATAAGGTCAAAATTAACATCAGTGATGACAGTTGGTGACAGGTAATAAGGTCAATGGAAAGAAGGTCAATTGACTTTATTTCCCACCCTGGTGCGAAATAAAGTCAATTGACTTTATTACCTTTTCAAAAGCGAAATAAAGTCAACAAAAATTTGGAAATGTTGTTTTTTAATAGATGAAAAAGGTTATTGCCAAATCCTCAGTGTTGTGATATTAATCCACACACAATCATGAACTACCACCAATTGATTTTATTAAAACAATTTAAATTACGAATATGTAAAAACACGATGCGAAAAACTAAACGCCTGCGTACAGCTGGAATACGAGAAATATTTGAAGAAAGAGTGTAGAAATGATCCATAACTTGCAAAACATGTTTCGTTTCCACAAAAATAAAGCGAACACTATTAAATTGAAGAAACAGTCCATGTCCAAAAACCCCGTAGGAACACTGAAAGATTTCTGTGTTTTCAATTAGCATATTTTGAACGAATTCGGAATGTCTAAGGTGGAAAAGAAACCAACCATTCTATAAGGAAACAATTATAGAAAAAGGATTTTCTTACACTGTATTCATGTCTCCGCCAGCAATTTGTGACAACATCATTTAAAAGCAGATAAGGAGAACGACGACACTATTTATTGTGCCAAAATGTGGGCCTAAACAATTATTGGTTATTTAATATCGGAACCGAGATCACATAAGTTAATTAATTGGTTTTCACACACTTTTGAAACACAAATTATATGCATTTTTAACTGCAGACAAGTGGTTGCCCCAAAACACAGCAGAAATCTTCCAATCAGGGCTGCTAACTATCCTTAGTTATGAGGTGCCATATTGAGGATAAAAAAGTGCCAAAATATGCCAAATAGAAAAATAAAAGTGCCAAAAAAGGTGTCATTCCTTTTAATCATTCACCTTTAGCAATAAAACAAAGCTACATTTTCCAAACAAAAGCGCAATGATAAAATAAGATAAACCAGTTGAATAGCCTTTATAAATTAGAAAATTTTAGTTGAAAAAAAGAAATGCACGCAAAGGATTTCAGAAAAATGTATTGAAATTGAAATGAATGAATTGAAAAATTAAGTGCATGGTTTGAGCCAAGTTGGCATACCTGCTTCCAATAACTTACAAATA
>NW_016177447.1:0-8500 GCF_001687245.7 Rhagoletis zephyria | reverse complement strand
GCACGAAGAAAGTGTAGTGCAAGTGTTAAGAGAGAATCAGAATTACAGAGGAACGAGAAATACGAGTACAAATCAGAGAAATAAATATTTATTTGTTAACGAACATTTAAAGAAAGCCGCGAATGAAGAAGAGGTGATAACTTTTCATAGCGCAAAGCTTTTAGAGTTACAGCATCGTCAAGGTAGAAAAGTAGTTGATTGAATGCTGTATGTGTGTTTAACGGTGTCAGAAAATGATACATGTACCCAGGGCCATCTGTAGAAAATTTAGCCTTAGCGAAGTTAAATAAAATATGCATGTAAATGCATTTATACAGCGCTAGGAAGTAATGCTAAATGGGAAAAAATTAAAATTTAAACAAAAGATTTAAGACACGAACTTGGTTAGTTCATGTGGCTGAATTTGGAATTTATACGAATAGAAATGAGTTAAGAAAATTATTTGAATATTGCTAAAAGAGGATTGATTTTTTTTTAAGTAAATTATGTAAAGTGTTTAAATAAATATTTGAGTAGGGCCGATCTTGTGCGTAGCGTGCTTATGAACAGTTATTGAACGTATTGTGATTAAATCCTGTCCTACATAATCTTTCCCTTCAATTTCTTACTGTCCCGGACGGATGCAAAGCACAGTTTGTATGCCCAAATTTGTCTAAAATATTAGTCGGAGCATAAACACATAGCGACGGTAATCCGGATTAAGGGCGGAGTTGATGCGATCATAATTTTACGAAGTAAGAAAGGCGCGTGCGGCAAGACTAGATTAAAATAAAATACATATATAATAAAATAAAATATATAATTTTAAATATTTATCGGAAAGTTGATCAAACATGGGTTCTACTGAGTTTTAGTAGTCGGCTACCGAGGGCAGTAAAGTCATATGCTTTGTTTGCTTCGTTTCATTTTATTTCATATTCGTTCATTCGCAATAGACCAGAGCTGGCCGTTTTCCGCAGGCAAGTAGACTTATTTTAACGGATCGCACCACTCCGTCCAGTTATAATCTGTTATAATTCTACAGATTTTTTTCTTTTATATGATACCTTATTGTTATCCTAAAATGCACCGAATTTTTAACAAATTTTTTTAAAATAAGCATATTTTTTTAAATTTCAAAGTCCCTTAAAAAACCTAACATCAGAGAGAAAAACTAAGTACGCAGTTTTACTATAATTTACCCATAGTTTCGCGAATATATTCATTTATTTGTGTGTAAAATTTACTGCCACACGGTGTTATAAGTAAATAAATCTACTTTTCTATGACTTAAGATTATCGTAGTTTTTCAGTGTCAATTTTTAATTTCACGCTTTTAAATGACCAAAAATCGCTCTATAGCTTTCAAGTCACTAATATTTTTTCATGCAAAAAATTACGTTCAGTCTTTAAACAGCCCAAAATGTATATGCGACCTTTAAGTTAAAATAAAATTATGGTTTTACGATTTCCCAAAATTTATGTCAAGTTTTTTAATTAACAGAAATAATCTCATTTGAATAAAGAGCCGTGAGCCAAGTTGATATACGGTTTGATGGAAAAAAAATAAAGTAACAGGTTTCAACCTGGATTTAGAATTGTACTTACCATTAGGAAATTCAAAATGAGTCGATTTCAAATTGAAGTGCTTAATAATTGCAATAATATTGATTTTTGTTATGAGTAAGAACACACAAAACGAACAAAGCTAATAAACACGTACATACATACATAAGTAAAATGTAAAAAAATATAATCGCTTGGCTCATAAAAGTATTAAAATCTTTAAACTCGTACATATTTATGCATGTATACATATATATGAACGTTAAAATAGTACTGTTTCTATACCCAAAACGAGGGATTAGCAAAAACTTGTTTGTAAATTTGCTATAGAATCAACGGTCTAGGTTATAAACAAAGTTTGATTAAAGCACAAATCAAATCCATTGTTTACACTTCACACTAAATTAATGCACAGTTACTTGTCTAATTGCTACAACAAAAAACCTGTAAACGGCAATAAAACTCAGCATCGATTGGTCCATTAAAATTTTGCTGCAAAATTGTCTATTTTAAATCATCAATAAAAATAGTGATCACAGTAAAATCATAAATAACAAATCATATTACCTTACAGGTATTTTAAGTTGAAAAACAAAAACAACAACAACCAACAAACGCGCGCAATATCTACCAACCATTTTTTAAAGAACAGAAAAAAGCAAAAAATAAGAAAAATAATAACAAAAACAGAACAATTCAGCACCTTTTGGACGTGGAGCAATCAAATAAAGCAACACTCGCTAAGCGGATTTATTAGCGCGGTAAGTTACTTAATCGTTTATTTATACCCTGCTAAGCACTCACAATTATTGACTTCCTACAACACGCTACTTCTATAGTGAGTATTTTTTTTTTTACATACCTATATACGCACACATACTAATGAACGTACACAGATTACAATCTGTTTGAACACATTAATAATTGCCTTTGGCGCTTGGTGTCATCGTACCGAAAGAATTCAGCCAACAGAAGTGATAGACACATAGTAGTTTTTCTTTTCGTATNCAAAATTCATGGCAATAAATAATATCCGTCACAGCCCAAAAAAAACATTGATCGTAAATTCCAAAGTCATTACGCGCTCCGCAGTTTTTTCTAGTTAGCAGACTGAGCCACTCGGCGACATTTGTAATTGTTTATTGCGGAAAAATTCCCATACCAAAACATTACCGGTTAGATTATTTCACTTTGTGTGGCACTCAGTGTCGCGTTGACATTCAGTTGGGCTTTGGTGTTTAATTATAATTCTTGGTTTACTTACGATTTTTTTTTTTTATTGAGGAAATTCATAATTAGGTAAAATTTATATATTTTGCATTGAATTGTGGCATTCAGTTACATACATACATATCTATTTTAATGGTATGTAAATTCAATTAAACGAGTTAATTGTGTTTTTGCTTTAATAAGTCTTAAATTATAAGCAGGCAGAAATGTCTCCCGAATTGTCTTCATATAAATATACACATCCAGCCGGAAAGTGTGCATTTCATAATAAAAAGCTAAAAAGGTTAGTTGTCTTTTGACTTTTATTATTTTGATCACAAAAGGCAAAAATAAAAGAAAAAATTTGTTTGAAATTTTTTAGCAGATATAAACAAGAAATTGTTTCTTGTTTTTTTAGTTTTATTTTTTAGTTGAAATCCGTGAAGATTACCGAGAAAATTCCAAAAATTCCCGAAATATTTCGAAAAATTGCGAAACCAACTGACATTTTTCCATAAAATACCAAGTGTTACCGAAAGCCCCTAAGAATTTCCAGAAAAGTCTCGTAAGCCACCAAAAGTTCCGAAAAATCACAAATCATTCAGAACATGCCACACTAGTCATTTCCAGCTGCAACTTGCAGGAGAGTAACGAAAGATTCTCTCTTAATTTGGAATATAAAAAAGCCTTTTCACCTTTGTTCGTCATCGTCCACGTTTCTGCATCATGTAAAAACCGTTATGATGAGAGATTTGTAGAGCCCACTCTTTTTTCGTCGTCTAAACATATTTTCAGTTGAGATAGGACGTTTTTGGACCAAATTCTGAGATAAGTCGATCTTCCACTCAACTTGTCGAGATAGTATTAAAGGTCGCATATTCCTTAATTATTGGTTGTGTTTATGCTGGATCCTAGGTAGACAAAGTCTTTCACTACTTCAAAGTTATAACTGCCAAAAGTGACTTGTATCCCAATACGCGAGGACTTTGTATGTGTTGCCCTGAGATACTTTGTATTGTACTCCTTCGCTGTTAGAAATGCTCTGCAAATAAGAGTGCACTAGAGAAAAGTGCTTTTGAGAAAAATATCTGCCGCCTTCTCCCAGAACATCCATTAGAATGCTTCTTAGGTCGACTACAATACTACAACACCATGGACGTACAGGGTACAGCAAGATGGATGCGCCTTCCTTGTAGATGGCAACTTTGCGATCAAAGTTTTTTTATTCCTATTATTTTTTCTTAATTTCATCTCACTTTTAAATTTATTAACCGACTTCAAAAAAGGAGGAGGTTATCAATTCGTCGGATCTTATTTGTTTATGTATGTTACCGCATAATTTGGACCACGTTAACCGATTTCTATAATTCTTTTTTAAAGGAAAGTTAGTACCTCACAGGTGGTCCCATACTAATATTTACTGTATAGTTCCGATCATTGGATCATGAAGAAATTAGCGGTACTCTTAAATTTGTATATGATAATTGAAGTCGGTTTTGTTTTTGCTTAAAAATTACTTTTTTAAACACATTTTGTTCTGAGGTTCAATATAAAATGCTCTCAAAAGCAAACCAAAAAAATATAATATTAACATAATTTTTAGCTGTATTTTTTTTATACTTTATAACAAGGAGAATTTATATAGGGTGGTGCTGTTTCATCAGTTGTGAATAGCGTTTGATTGTCAAAATTTTGTAGTTCGCTAGGGAGTGAGTGAAAATGGACAGTGTTTGTATTTTTTGTCGTCCTTTTCCATTCTGTGAAGGAGAATATCTGAAACTTGACAATGCCCCGCTAAAAGCAAAAACAAAATGCGTCACCAAAGCGGTCAATCGAACAACAGTGGAAAGGTAATCAAAGTGAATCAAAACGGCAAAAAAGCAAAAAATTTCATCAATATAGGAATAAATGGGCTTGCCACTTTACGAAGGTATTAATTTTAAAAATTTAATTGCAATAGAGATAAGTGGATATAAGCGGATGAAAATTAATAAACAAAATTTTAGGTCAAGAGAAAAAGCCTAAAAACAAAAAAAAAAGAAATATTTCCAGCCGGGTAGTTTTCTGCTGTCCTTTTGGCCTAGTCCAGAAAAGAGCTTGCCAGCACAGAAATCCAAGCCAATAGTTGTTTCGTTGAGGTTGGTCACCTTAAGTGTTTAGGAAATACTTTACTTGGGAAACATATTGCAGACGGTGTCCTATTAAGTCCTTGATCTGTGCATGCGGGATCATCAGATCATGATCACTGAAGCCAGCTAAAAATATGTACATATTTTAAATTAACTTAAATATGGAAGTGCAAGGAACGTAAGGGCGTTATACATATATTACCTTCTTTTTGGTTGTTTATGTTTCCGACAGGGTAGGAGTATGATGTATTGTAGAACGATTTTCCGTTGTCCCTTTTCAAATTTGGTTTGGAGACAAACCGGTTTCGACGTTGTGCCATCTTCTTCTTAATATTGTTAATGTTCTTGTTGTCAAGTTAAATTGGTAGTTATGCTTTTTTTTACGACAAGTATTATGTGATAATTGGGGTGTTGGTCGCACTCGCTAAATCATCAGCAAAATTACTAGCCGCTGGTAGTGGTGGTGCCCGAGTGGGCACAGTACATCAACACCTTATTGCCTTTCAAATGCTTCGAAAAAATGTTCAATACTATTTAGAATGGAAGTGAATAGAAGTTAAAGTTAGCAAAGTACAAAAAACTTAACAACTCCAACAATTCGCTAACAGCATCAACAATCAAAACTTCACTCAACTGTCACTCAGCGGCTAAAAAGTAAGGTAAATATTTACTTAGCCCATTGTTAATTGAATACACGAAAAAACACAAATATTTAGGTCACCCAGAAGTGTTTCTAACTAAGTGGATGGAAAATAAAGCCTATTCAGCAACTAAACGAAAGATCTGCTTAAGCGTGGTAGCAAACTAAAGCAGTTGGCGCTACATTCTGCTGAAAGCCAAACAGCTGGCGGCAGAGCCATAAAATATTAAATTTTGTGGTACAACAAATGGGTAACTACAGTTATACAAAGTTACAACAGCAACTGGAAAAATAATGCCAGCGGCGCGGAGTAAAATAAAAACTAATTTTAAAACTCATAACCAGCGTTGCCGCTTTAGTAATTTTTAACCAAAATTGGTACTTTTTTTCATTATTTATCAAGTTTGGTAATTTGAAAATTTATTTTTCAATTTGGTAACTTTTTCGATTCGTTTATACATGTCAAATATGTCAATATTGGTTCTGATTGCACATTAGTAAGTGGCCGGTAAGTGTTTCCCTTTATAGAAATACCAAGTAATCCTGAAAGTTTCGCAAGGCGAAAGTTGTTCCAGCATTCCTTGGCTACTAGGAGGATGTAATCTTTTACAAACTGCTTGAAAGTGGCTATTGCTAAGTATATCCATCGTGTCCCTTCCTGGAAGGTTTCGAGAGGTCGTACTTTCCCTGTCAGTTCGTCAGCGTTGCAATTACCATCAATTTTCCGGTGTACCCGGCAACCATATATATGAGTAGAATTCTACGTAAAGCTACGGTATTCAGCGAGGGACTTTACTCTGTCTATTTATGTGTGAGTCGAAAGTTTTCCATCAAGCGTTAAAGTTTTGATATATTTTCTTGTCACTTGTTTAGATACGGTGGTCGAAAAACTTATAGCCGCACCATATTTTGACAAGTTTTAACATATTATTTTTTTTTTTTTTGTAATTTAATTTGGTTATTTTTTTTTAAATATTGTTCTTTCCTTAACAAAACTCCAAAAATTTCAAATTTCACACTTCGTTAAATAGCTAAAAAAATTCAACAAACTTTCCTCAAAATTTTAGATGAATGGAGCTCTGATTGCATGAAAAGGTTGGTATCTTCGGATATACATATCGAGCCCTAACTGCCAAAATAACGTAAGCGAAATTTTTTTCAAAATTTTCTTTTCATGCAGAAATGTATCTAGAAGCTCTAGGAATATTTCTGCATCAAAAAGAAAATTTTGAAAAAAGTGGCTTACTTTATTTTGGCGGTTAGAGCTGTTTTGATCAGTTCTCACATAAAATAAGTTTGGTAATTTTTTTTGTTGAATTTGGTAACGTTTTCCGGTGATTTTGGTAAAAAATAAAAAAAAATTTGGGCAACACTGCTCATGACATACTCGTTTGGACAAAGCCAACAAAGGCAGTTTGTGTGTAATTATGCGTTGGGAGAGGGCTGCCGTGAAACATTTGAGGCGTAATAATGTGTCAGTGTTATGTTGTACTTCAAGTGTATATTTCTTTCATTTTTTTTTTTATTTTACACCAAATAAAATCTTTCTATTGAAGCAAATCTCTTAAATTGTTTGGCTTGGTGGTGAAAATCTACTTTCTTGTCACTTAATCGTCATTAAAATGTATCACCAAAAAGTTGTTGATCTCTGTGTTTTTTTTTTTTGCACTCATAAACATATGTACATACATATGTATGTACCACATTAAAAGCTAATTTTAGCATAAGATTGGGAAAGAGCAAGCAATTGTTACCAATTGAGTGTTGAACAAGCCTCATAAAAACTGGCATTAAATGTCATTAAATTTAAAAGCCAAAAGCGGAAAAGGTTCCCTGCGCTAATATTTACAATAGCAACATGTGTTTAAATGTACTTACATATGTACATACATACATACACATGTATGTAGACACAATAATAGTACAATGGCCGCAGCAAACAAACGATTGTGACAACGAACGCGATTTTCCGAGTAATCGCATTTTAATCGCAACTTAATTTTATTTTGTTTTGATTTTAATGACTGTCGTTTGCAAGTGGTGCAGCGCATTTAAACGGTACTACGACAAACAAACTGAATGCAATACTCTTAAAACTGAATTGTTTTTGCTCATAGGCATTTCTTTTGAAAATTGCGAATAACGCAGTACCCACGCGCTCGGACCTTATAATGCGCAAAATACTCGTCGTACGCAGCTGCATTGCTGGTCAGACCTGATCAAAAACGTTTATTTTTTTTTTGTTGTTATTGTTTATTTTGACAAAATTGCGCTCAAAACTGGTTGTGGCAAAAAAAAAAAAAAACTTGTACACATTCGGTACAGACATTTTCGAAAATTATAGTCACACGGGGAGATGTACAGCAGGAATGCAGAAAACCAGTACGCTGACCATTGCACTTGTTAAGCTGAAAATACGCAGTAAAATTGTTAAAGAAAAACAATCTCGCAAATGAAATCACTATAAAAATTCCACAACCACAGGCGCACAGCACAAAAATTAAAGAAACCATGATCACAAATGCGATAACTAAATTGAATTTAAAAAAAAATTAGCAAAAATAAAAACCGCGCCAAAGTAAATTTAAGGCAGCCATAAACAACCACAAAAATGTGCAATAGTGGCACCGACGCACAGTGGTGCAATGTGCAGAACTAGAGTAATTTGATTACATTTTTTTTTTTTGTAATTTTTCAATAAAATTTTTATCAAATATGCAAGAATATTGTCTACATAAGAGTAAATACAACTTTGTTTGAACAATTTTGGCTACATACATAAAAATATAACGATATCCAAAATGTCATAGTAAGTAAAAAGTGAAAAATTTAATTGTGTGTGCAATGAAAACTGAGTATTTTTAGGGCTTAATAACTTGTTGAAAGAAATTTTGTTTTAACTCCATTTCTTTCTCAGTCATTGTTTTAAGTAAGAAAATTCAGGAAATGTAAAAAATATTACCTATTGGAGCTGATA
>NW_016177446.1:4840-8500 GCF_001687245.7 Rhagoletis zephyria | reverse complement strand
AGCAACTAGCCGGAGAAAATTCGATCTATCCGGCAGCCGATTTGTTAGCCGGTTTGTAAAAAAAAGTTAGCCGTTTTTAGCCGATTTTACTATTTGCCTAATTTTCAGGTGCAAAAAGTAAACAAGTTGTTCGAAAGCAATAATGCCAATGAAGATTTTTAATGAACTCAATGCTCCCTAGTGGTTATTAGCGCGGACACATTTGATCCTATATGCTCCCCGTTGGAACCATACCTTGCTCCATTTCCTCAGTTTTATCACAGTTTTGAAGAGTATTTAAAAACAAAAGTAAGCACAAACGCTTTTGACCACGAAGCCGAGAAAATAATTCGAGAAAATGGTCGCTATTTTATTATCACTTTAATAAAGGAATTACGCCAACGCCTCCCTACAAATATTGCCACACTAAAAAAAAAGACTTTCTTCGGTTGGAAATGCATTAAGAGTAATTAAACCAAAAGTATTTGTTCAACTTCAGCAACAAAAACACAAATATAATGCCGACAAAATAACATCCATAGAGATGCAATGGCAACGGTTAACGTTACATACCTGGAGTAATTTAGACTCAACTGTAAAATTTTGGGCCGAAGTTTATCAATTTCGAAATGCCCTAGGAGAAAACCCTTTCGCTGACCTTTGCAACCTAGTTTTTAGTTTTCTTGTTTTGCCTATAAGTAATGCAGAAGTAGAGCGAATATTTAGTTCAATGAATATAATAAAAACTAAGCAAAGAAATCCAATGTGCGTTAAAACGTTAAACGCATCAAAACCGGCTAAATCTAGCCGGAAAACGGCTTAAATGGCAACGCTGCTCATTAATAGTCTTTGCAAATCGGCGCAAGTGTCTCNATGGCAACGCTGCTCATTAATAGTCTTTGCAAATCGGCGCAAGTGTCTCTAACATAGCTATGCTACAGGAGATGAAATGTAATCCAAATTGAGGCTGGTATTTTTTTTGCTATCAAATACTTCCATTTTCACTATTTATCACCATTAAAATGGACTATTTACCACCATTAAAATACAGCGCCACTTGCGGCCGGGTAAAATACTAAAATTTAGGCTAAGTTATTTTTAGCGAAAGGGAGGACAGAACCGATATTTTTGGGGATAGCCAAAAATTCGGATGAAACGTTAGCTTTCGCATTTTAGCATATTTTAGCGATAGCGAAAGTTAGAATCCGGCTGCTGGCCGACACAGTTGGTTTTGATTTCTAAAACAACTTCATCAGTAAGAAACGGGATAATAATTCCATAATTTTCGTCTTTGTTTGATAAATAATTGCAAAAAATACGCATTTTTTCTCCTAAGAGTTTCATGAAACTTTCACAGATATCAACAGCACCAAATTTGTTTTTTCAACATGGTTGACAACCGAAGAAAGCCTTTCTTTTAACATCCAATCAGCCAAACTACAAACATCTCGCCTTCTGTAATAGCATGATAGCCCAGAAAAAACTGTTTTTCTTGAAAACGGCTAAAAACAGCGGCTTAAGTAAAATAAGATCAACCCACTACATCCCAGTTTATCCATTTCCCTTTCCATTTTGTTTGCCGAAAATTAACAAAATTGTAAAAGCTTACATTAAATTAAATGGAAATAAATCAGAAAATTTTTGAGGTTATGCAAATAAGTCAGTTTGTTTTGCAAACAAAATTATAACAAGTCACTTTTTTTTTTTAATTAGGACATAGGTTCTCGCCTATATTTTTGTTTTCCATTAAACATTTTCCTTTAATTATTCGGTTGCGCAAACAACGTGTCAGTAGCGTTTTGAAAGTGTAACTTTGTTTGATTGCTGTCTAATGGTGATTTTTATTTTACAAAAACAAAGTGAAGTTTCTGTTATTTTGGAGTATTCCCTACAGAATGGTATCAAAAAAATTTAAAACTGCGTTCTCGAAATTGGACTTTCGCACAGCCAAATGAATCGTTTGACCTTATATGCATGTATGTTCATCAGTTATCAACGGCCCCAGTTAAAATGATTTCAGTATTTTTTTAAATTTTCGCCTTGCTTTTTTATCAAAATAGACTACTAAACCTATGTCTAAAACCATCTACGAATATCAAAACCAGTTGCACCAAATGAATTCATACATATATATGTATGTACATACAAACTTATGCGTGTGCGGAGTTTGCATAATCGGAAGTATTGTTTATTACAATCGCACCGCATTTCCTGTTACTATTCATATGCCTAAATGTATGCAACCATTTACAATAGCAAGTAAACACAGGGTGGTTCTAATGAAATTAAAACTTTATGCTGAAATACACATGCTAAGCCCTTCGAAATTTTCTGCTGGGCTATACGTTACAGCTTCGCAAATTTTACCCTACCGAAACCAAAGACACATCAAAAAATTAAGTAAAATATACTGTGCATGATTGTAAAAGTCATCATACATGAATTTTCTCAATTTCTGTGTTTTCGCTAGCGGCAATACGAAAAATTGCCTAAAATAATGGCCACCAAAAGAGATATTGCGCGGGGTTTTCAAAGAGGAAGTCCAGGCGTTTTTGTTTTCATTATCTATAAATACACTGAATGCAATTTATTCTTTTTATATAAAACTAGCAAATACCCGGCGTGCTTCGCAGCGCCATAAACGCATTTCTGCTTTGTTAATCCCCCTCACATATTTGTATAGTAGGGAGATTTTTCTTTTCAAATTAAATAAATATGTATACTGTATTTGAATATTGAATTAATACACGTTTAAGGAAAGGGTGCGATAGTAGACTCCAGTTGTAAGATTATAAATTAATTAATAAGAGAATGTCGGTACTTTACATATTTTCTAATTATTATAAACAATGCATAGAGTCTTTGAGCAGCTTTGGCATTACAGCAAGCTTCACCGCAAATAATTGAATATCCACATATTCATGCGACGTATACTGCGTGTTCTCTGTCATAGTATTAATAACACAATGTTCGAAGGGTCCAATTTAACAAAATCCACACAAACTTAACAAAGTTCACAATCTACGCAAATAGTATGCACAACGAAAAAAGGACCGCACGCAGATACAGCCCTCGCAATATGCCGATCATTAGCCGAAGGAGCAGTTCAGCATTGTGTGACGCTTTATGGATGGACATCCGAAGCAAATAAAAGAAAAATAAACACGTCGCTAAACAATTGATTCAGAACAGCTTCTGGACTATTAGCACCAACGCCGCTAGATGCTCTTAGAGTAGAAACAGGCTTCAAAGATTTCGATNGAGCAGTTCAGCATTGTGTGACGCTTTATGGATGGACATCCGAAGCAAATAAAAGAAAAATAAACACGTCGCTAAACAATTGATTCAGAACAGCTTCTGGACTATTAGCACCAACGCCGCTAGATGCTCTTAGAGTAGAAACAGGCTTCAAAGATTTCGATTGGCTACTAAAAACAAGGTCTACAAACCTTGCGGCGAAAGCCCTCACATCCGTCACACACTCACTACACAACAAGTTTTGGAACATCATAAATGGAACGCAAAGTAAAAACAAAATTAACAGTTTATTTTTAATATTTTTATTGAGCTTTGTACCACGATTGTTTATTAGGAAAAATTGAAAAAGCAACAAAGTCTAAGCGGTAGAAGTTATAGCACTATTTCGGAGATCACCACATCTCCTCATCAGACTTCTTTTTC
>NW_016177446.1:0-2443 GCF_001687245.7 Rhagoletis zephyria | reverse complement strand
AAAATTAACAGAAGTTGGTGTAGTATCAGACTCATAGCAAAACTCTTGCAGAGTACTAACACACCGATACCACCGAAACCACTTGAACACACTACAACGCACCCGAATTTGGCGATCGACATCTCATTTAGCGCACACAAAAAACAAACACTAACATCAAGTTCTACGAACAAATGTTTCTGGCATACAAAAACACCCTCGCTCCAGATATTACCATTTATACCGATGGTTCCCTCATCGAGGAAACAGCATCATATGCAGCAGTGGAACAAAATTCTGAGGACGAATACCACGTCATTTGCCAATCGTTGTTACCACCTAACGCTGGTATCCACAACGCAGAACTGGCAGCCATAAGGTTCGCAGTTCACCATGCAGCAGCAAAAAAAAGCCGCGCACTTATATGCACAGACAGCTTAAGTGTAGCTAAATCGCTTTATAATAAAAATAATGAGCAGTACACATATCTTGCGAATGGACTAGCAGTTCAAGCAAAAATCACGGTTTTGTGGATACCAGGGCATGTAGGGATAAAGGGTAATGAGCTGGCGGATGACGCCGCCAAAAAAGCCAATAGCTTGCCATTAATAGCAGAAGTTCCATGCATAAGAACGATAATGACAAACTTTTATAAAAAATCTCTTAAATAGAAAGAAAATCAAAAATGGCATCTATCAGAATCGTTTCTAAACAAACACAACAAGAACATCGATCGGCCAAAATACAATCCAAACTTCTCCAGGAACGACTGCATTATATTAGCTCGCATGCGAGTTGGCGTAACAAAATTTTCAGCCCAACACTATTTTCAAGAATCACGACCAAGGGAATGTGCGTGGTGTTCAGTGACCCTAACTGTCGAGCATATATTAAAAAATTGCACTGTATCCGGAGATCAAAATATCAATTTAAAGAAAGCTCTAGACTGCACTCAAGAAAACACAATAAAAATACTTAAAGATGCTTTAAATAAACACAACTTACTCAACGAAGTTTAAAATAACCTTCTTTGGGGCAATATGGCCTAGTAGCCCAGCCCCAAAAATACATTTTATAAATTTATTTATAAAATATAGAATAAATAAATAATAAATAAAATAAAATCCACTGTCACTAATTCCGGTAAGTAACATAAAATAATGTCAGGAGCAGGTAATAATGTACCTTTGTACTATTTAGCATGTCATTGGCCGGTAACAAGAGCAACTTTCTGGGTCCTTTGCCCACAGAAGCGGCTATAACNACCAATTTGACAAGCACAACGAGCTTTGATTAGATTATATTTATATGTAAACGTACTTTTATGCTTTGCCGTTCGCATATGTTTACACATCAAATTTCATGAGTACCTAGTACTCCCGCTTTTTTTTTTCTTTCGAAACAGTAAGAGTGGCACCTTTCTGAAATCTCTATTAAATGAGCAATTTTTTATGTATTGTAAAGTACATTTTTTACACCAGAGATAGACAAAGTTGGGGAAGAAAATATCAAAAAGTTAAAAAATCCAGAGTAGTCATAATTTTATGATGGTTCCTTAATATATTTTAACTAAATTGCATTTGAGTATGGAGAAGCAACTATCTGAAAGTATTTTACATAAAACATTTTCTAAGTATAGCCTGGTTTGTAGATGCAGTTTATCACGACACCGAGATTTTGGTTTAACATGCGCACTTGCGCAAGCTTATTTTCCAGTATCCTACCCTCGGTTTGCTCGCGTGATGGATGAAAATTTGTGCCGTTGCCCGAATTTATATGGCAATTCAATTGGCGGGATCGCGAAACAGAGCAAAGCGAAAGTAGAACACAGGGTTGTAAATTTATTTAGCAAATCCAAAACTTAAGCTATTACAAGACCGACTGAATGACTATTACAAACGACAGACTGAATGACTATTACAAAGGACTGACTGAGTAAAAATAACAAATGATTGGACATACTTAAGACAATAAAAATCCTACTAATTTATCACATCCCCGCCCCCGTGAATCGACCCCGATTCACCACAGACTACATCCAGTTTGGCCAGTTTGGACGCAGGGCGCTGGACCGTTCCGGACGAGGTTAACACGTCTGCTCGACGAACTTGACCATCCTTTCCAGGATACACTCTTTCTACTCGTCCTCGACGCCACTCCTTTCTAGGAATTTTCATGTCACAAATGAAAACGAGGTCTCCTTCTTGCAGCGGCTTCGTTGGCGAACACCACTTCGTACGACGAGTTAGCGTTGGTAAGTATTCTTCTACCCACCTCTTCCAGAAGCGATCTCGCATCTGCCTAGCTACTCGCCACTGCTTACGTAGGGAACACAGCTTCTGATCGGATTCATCGCAACTTGGTGTTTGCGCGGTATTTGCGCTACCCAGTAGGAAGTGGTTTGGCGTCAGAGGCTCCTCTTGCTCTGCTGTTACCGGCAAATGTGTGAGCGGACGTGAATTTA
>NW_016177444.1:0-8500 GCF_001687245.7 Rhagoletis zephyria | reverse complement strand
ACGGAAATATCAATCGTACTTCAACAAAACAATAAAGCCAAACATACACGGACATATCTATTTACTCGTAAAAACAATTGTGCTTACGACAAGCAAGCGTGTATGCGTATATGTGTGTGTGTGTGCGTGGGTGTGTGGGCGCGCTTGTGGTGCAACGTGTTATGAAAGCGCATACGTGCCTGTGGCACTTGCGGCAAGAGCTGGTTTCAGCAGTTATAAAATGAGACAGACGTCGACGCTCAACAAATACGGTGCTCTGTTCGTGAATGTGGGTGTGTGTATTTACATACATATGTATGTATGTATGAGTATGACTGTTGCGTACTGTTTGACAACAAAAGCGTTAGCGAACGGAAGGAAATGGGATATCAATTTATGTCTGTATGTCTTTATGCCTGGTTAAATGAATGTCTGTGCACACACACACAAACACACAAACACACACATATAGAGGAAGTCGTGCAAACAGTTGACAGTGAATATATGTAAGTAGACGCATGTATGTATGCAAGTATGTATGTATGTTGCGAGGCACTTGAAACATTGACGCTGTAACTAAGTGCACAATTGCAACAACAACAACAGCAACGACAGCAATATTAACAACATCTCTCGCAAGGCATTGAGAATGGCATAACATATCCTGTTGCTGCTGCTACTGCTGCCACCACAGCCGCCATCCTCACCACCACCACCAACGCTCCTGTGACACAAGTTCTCTGTGCGTGTTTGCGCTTTTATGCATACAACATGCATGTGGCAGCAACACAGACTTTTGAGTGTCGCTAGTGTCGCTGAGATGCTGACATTTATAGTCAAAACAATCAGGCAAAGACAATTGGTAACTGTAGCAACAAATGTACATATGTATGTCTGTAGCAACAACAGCAGCTACAAAAATGGCAACAAAAATAGCAACAATGCAATTTTCGTTTTGCCTTTATGCGAACCAAAACGAGCAATGGATGGCACGTGCAAAGGCCAGCAGACAGACGGATTCGTTCGTAAATTTGTTGGTGTTGTTTTTATGTAGTAGACATGGCGTATGAGCAACGTACATACATACATACATACATACGTAAACTCGAATGATAAAGTGTGCAATGCATTTCTCAGTAGCCGTGTGAGCGTGGAGGACTCGTATCATGCATAAGTAACCAAAACGAAATAGTGACGAAACAAGTGGCATAACTGTAGCAACAATAGAAGGGTTTAACAACAATTCTACCAGAACAAAAACAAAAACAACAACAACAAAAGTAAGTGCTAACTTTTAGCAGTAAATCGAGCAAATAAGCATACATTTATAAACTCATCTGGCAAGTAGCAATGCGAGATTCACTCGCATGCACGCAACAGTTGCTGTGGTTCAGTTGATTTTTGTTTACTGCAACACTTCTACATATACGCGAGCTTGCGTTACACACTTGTGCCTTGCAACGCTTTATTACCTTCGGCTTGTAAGCGGAAAATGTTGCACCTACGCGCACTTCCGCTGTGTGTCTTTTCAACTGTCTGACTGTTGCTTGTGTGGCTACTCGCTCCTCTCTCTCTCTCTCGCAGTCTCCTTATCTTGCTAGCCTGCCACTCAGCGACAACAACTTGTTATCAGTTATGTATGTGTGGAGATGTGTGAAGGTACGCTGTTTTTTTTTGCTTTCGCTCTACACTTCATCAGCTTAGCAAAACATTTCACACTTCAAACTCTTAGTGGTTGCTAGGGTGAAAGCTTGTGTTATTGATACCTTGGCACTTGTATTTGAGTAAGAGCCGCCATTGTGCTTTGACACCTTTGCGTTTTTTTTTTTTTCTATAGCTTAAAATAATTTGCTTTACTTTTTTTCTTTTGCTATCCGCTTTTTCTACTATTCCGTTTGTTTAAAGTTCGGAAAGTGCGCCTTGAATTGTTTTATTCAAAAATACATATTTCTCATTCCTAGCAGTTGTCAATCAAACTTTATCCTTATGTTTATTTTGAATTGAATTGAAATTTATATGCGCAGCTGATGTCGTTTTAATTCGTAAGCAAGAAAGAGTAAACAAAAAAATTTAAGCTACTAAAAAGCTCCAATTATGTACATATATTTTGGATGTGAGCTTAAATGTCGTGAAAATTTGACAACATATAAAATTACATCCCCCTACTACGTAAAACAACTAATATGAATAATGCAATATATGCACATTAGGGTGGTCCAAAAATGTATAAGGGGAAAAAGTGAAGTGGGAATTTGTATGCTCTCACCCCCTAGCATTGTTCTATATCGAAAAAAGTATACCCCTATTTTTTATTTTGAAATCAAAAAATATTTAGAGGTCGCTCAAAGCGCTCAAAGTTTTCCATGTATTTTATATGGGGAAAAAATTTTCGTAGAAATGCTATAGAATTCTTAAAATTAAATTGAATTAAAATTTTTCGATCGGAAAACACTGCTTCTCTGCAGAAGATTCCCTACAATAATACCCGATTGTTTATTTAACCATTTCTTCGTAGTAACTATAATTTATAGGTCCGCCAAAAACCCCAAAAAATGCAGTAGGGGCACCAATAAAAAATCGTAAGTATTAAAAAAATGGTTAAATAAAAAATTAGGTATTATTATTGGAAGCCTCCTGAAAAGAAGCAGAGTTTTCCGATCGAAAAAATATTGATTTTTGAGAATTCTATACAATTTTTTCCCACACAAGATAAAATAAAGATAATAAATATAAATATTTTTTGATTTCAAAATAAAAAAATAGGGGTAAATTTTTTTCGACGTAGAACAATCCTAGGGGTTTAAAGATGTAATTCATTGGTGAACGAAATTTAGCACATAAATCATAAATGACTTTTAATTTTTTCTTCAAACCCGGAAGTCGACAAAAATTGGTACTCCGCCTGTGAGCGGTGTTCGGCAGCTAGCTGTAAAAAAGCTTAGTATAAATACAAAATGATACATAATGTCATTGAGTTCATGTTCTTATGATGCCAAATTCTATTTACACAATTTTTTTTTTAAGTGGTATACAGACTAAACCTAAATTAGTGAACGAAATAATACCTTCTCGCAAAATATTTTTTTTTTTTACACTGAACACCATCTATTATTTAATTTGAATTCAACTTAAAGCGTAATTTCATGAACGCAACGAGTTCTTCGATAAATAGGGACCGCTACCCGGCTATAATTTAGGCGTATGCGAAGTTCTTATTACTTATACTCATTTATACATTGACAATCATACAAAATTTGTGAAAATGATATTCGGTATAATTAATTAAACAATAAATCATTTACAGCCAATTCCACGAAAGCAATTTATAAGTGCGTTTCCACGAGCTACAAATTGGGAAATTGTAAATATTCACACCAAAAATTTAAATTTCAAAACCAATTTCGATCACAGTTATTTAACAAACAAAATTATTTTTTGGACGTATAAATTTAATTTTTTTCTTCACAACACAATTTTAGCTGACATTTTTTATATGGCCAAATTGAGAAACATATCACAATTTCAAATTGGGGCTAGTGGAATCGTACTTTACACACGTGAAAAATGATTTTAATTTTTTGAATTTTATATCGAAATTGACAGTTAATAAAAAAACATTTTCCATTTAAATTGCATTGCTACAGTCATAAAAACTCCGAAAATTTTATTTTTTCGCCTTTCAAACTTTTTTTTTTATTAAAAGGAAAAAATAATATGGCCTTATAAGTGTCAATTTGCATATTAAAATCCCGAAATGTCTACGTGAAGAGAATTGAATAGAGTATTTCCCCTTTTATTATCTTGTAAATCTATACAGAAAAATTTATAGTTAAAAAAAAACTTTTTTTTTTTATCTAGCGAAATACAAAATGGTATCAATGAATGGCAATGAATTTACTAAAATATTGCCATCAATCGAAATGACCTTAAGAGGGCTTTATTTCTGAACTATATTTAGGGGGTTGCCACATGTTTAAAAAATCAAATTCAATTTAAATAATCAGTTAATTAAAATATGTACCACAATGTCAGATGAAGGATATTTAAGAACCTTTTAGCTTGAAACTACTTTTGAAGAGGGTTGCCACCTGTTTGACAAATCGAATTTAATTAACTTATACAAAGGTTATATGAAATGTTAAAATTCGGGTGGCAAGCGAGAGGTTGTTGAGAAACCTTTAGTTTAAACATTTCTAATGTTTGAAGAGGGTTGCCATGTGTTTAAAAAGTGACATTCAAATTATTTAATAAGCTGGATGAATTATTAAAAGATTAGTATCAATCGTAGTTGACTTAAAAAGGCTTTATTTCTGAAATATATTAAAGGGGGTGGCCAAGTGGGAAAAAATTTAAAATCAAATTAAATTGAGGCAATTAGGGAAATTAAATATGTACAGACGAAAGAGAATAAAGAAGGTTTTGGTTTGAAAATATTTTGGAGAGGGTTTCCACCTGTTTGCAATACCGAATTGAATTAAAATATGTGTGTTCTAAGTCTTTGGTTTTAACACTGGGTTAATTTTTAAGCTGTTTGAAGAGGGTTGCCAACTGTTCAAAAAGTTATATATCACTCGAAATGGGTTTGAAAGGCTTTATTTACGAACTTTATTTGGGGGTATGCCACGTGTTGAAAATACTTTTTAACGGGATTTCAAACTGTTTCAAAGGTAAAATTTAGTTAAATTTACACAAGTTTTATGAAATATAATATATAATATATGGGTGTTTCCAGCGGAAGGTCCACCACGACAAAAAAAATAAAAGTTTTATATCTAACGTATTTACGGGCCGATTNTAAAATAAGTTTCATGAAAATAGCCATCCACAATTCGCAGAGTTTTGCGATTTTGTAAGAAAAGAAAAAATCAACTTCCATTTTTTGTCACGTAACGACACTCTCTTTAAATGCTTATATTTCAGGACCAAGCAGTTCGATTGATTTCATTTTTCGGTTAAATATAGAGCTCATTATGTGCTATACAATGGCCCAAAAAAGTTAAAGAAAACAAATGGTATTCCTTTTTTGTATCACATTGAAATCGTACGATTGTCACGTGCGCCACCATGGGAATGAACATATATGAGTGTCAAGAAGAGATCTATGACAGCACCTTTTTGAAAAGCCATACCGATTTAGATAAGTATGTATGTATATTATACGAGAACGCATTTTTGTGGAGGTGGGCTTATAACTCTGACTAATATTTGGAATAGCTTTTATGTTTTTGGAATTCAATGTTGGGCATTTTAACGCCATGTGGGTTCACTAGTAACCTATAAAACGCGACCAGAACCAAAAAATAAACTTGCAAAATCCAGAAATTGTGGAATTTGGAGCTTTCGGAATTTTTTAAATTTTTTCCTTTCCAGAAAGTGATTCAATTATTGGCAGTGGAAATTCATACCAAAAAAATATACCAAAAATTTTCCTCAATAAACCCCGGGGAAATTGATTTTCAGGAACGCTCTCGGCCCCGACCATCTCGGACAATCGAGGTTTGCCTGTACATCAGACCTAATGGCGCTCGCACGGTCAAACTTTAAAAATTCAACTTAAACTCAAATTGAAATCTCTTATGTCAGACGAAGCGCTCACTGTACTGCTAAGGTTCAACATCGGCAAAGCCAACTTTAGTAGATTTTATGTAGATATTTACGAACTTGTGTGTTGGTATATCACCCATTAGCAATACAACTACATGAACAATAGCTTTCTTTGCCCAAAAGTATTTAAGCAAAAGTGGTCCCTCGTGTCATTCGTTGTGTCAGCTCTAACAAACTGAGCACTTAAGGAGCATTTAGACAAGGAGTATGGGGAGTGGGCTAAAGACAAGGCAAAGTCTAATACGTACGAGGTACAAGGCTGATGTACCAAAGGCAAATAAGGCAGCACAGGTATTTCAATGTGCATATATGTATGTATGTATGTATGTATGTATGTTTGTGGGTGTTCATGTGCGTGCTTGAGTGTGTGGGTGCGGTTGTTCAGAGGGAACAATGGGAAAGCTGCTCAGAGACTGAAATTAAGGCCATTAGCCATTGTATAGACAATCAATAAAATTAAGATAGACATGTACCGACGAAGATGGCAAGCGTAGCCTTTCGGACAGTGGGAATACATAGTACTGTGCGTGAAGAAAAAAACACGAAATAGGTACATACAAGAGTGAATCGGAAGAAATATAAAATTTGTTTAGTGAAAGCAGGAAATTGGTGATTTTTGATAATTTTCGCAAAGCACTAAAATTAAAGAGGAAATTGGTAATTAGTTTCGCTTGCTATTTAAGTACTTTCTTTAAAAAAATTAAAACTTTTAAAGAAAAAAAAAATGACTCACGGAGTTGAGCCTTAATACGAAGTGCTGATCTATTTGATGCTAAGAGGAGAAGTACTGAGTGCATATTTATGTATGTAGATATTAACAACGGCAAACAATAATTGCTGCTTTCGATTTACTCCCATAAAATTTGTAATCGTAGCGGATTTCATGACTCTTCTAGCGTTTTAATCGCCGCTTGGTTATCTGATAGACTCTGGGTGTATGTATGTATGTATGAAGTTTTCGTGGCGCGCTGCACAATTAAACGCCACGTAATGCCACAAATCTCCAGCACAAACAAAATTATATGCAAAACTGTGTACTTATGTACATCCATACATAAATACATACTTATTTACATAGTCATGCACGAGTATGTGTGTTTGTATTATTGGTACTTATTTATCACATTGGAACGCACCCATTCGACATTGTTGTTCGCTCATACGTTACGGTCTATTGCAGACGGAATTCGATATCGCATCGCTGCGCAGCAGCACGAACAAACAACAACGTCGCAGAGCAATGTCAACAAAGCGGCAGAAGCAGCCATGGAAAAAGCGAACGAAAAATGGAAAAATAAATACATATACAAAATAGGGAAAAATCGCTAAACCGTACTTAAATAGTCTACATATTTAGTTGAGCTAAGCTAAGCACTGAATCAGACCATTGTCAATGATGCGATAATTAAATGGATGAGGCTCAGTAAACTTGTTGCCGGTAAAATTACAACGCCAGCAGAGCTGCCAGTAAAGTCAATTGAGCATTTTGCTTAGCCACGGTCTATTTCAGAAATAATATAAAATTCTTTTAATTTTGAAGAAAAAAGTTGATAGTGATTTAAATTTACATGTACAATAATGTTGTAATAAAAGCTTTATTGAGCATAAATTGACTTTCTGGGTATTAACTGATTTGTGACAGCTGTTCGAGTTCTCATTGATACGAGTATTTTCTTGTCTATGTGATAAGACATATTGATAAGAACATACAATACATACTACGTATTTACACCATATCACAGTACATTAGTTGTTATCTCTAAATTCCCCGAAATTCCCAGTCGTACGAGTAGCATAAGTTTAGACTGTACCGAAAAAAAAATCGTCGTGCATTCTGAGTTTAATGGCGTTTCCTTTTCTACAAACAATGTTGTCTTTTCATTGCCCTCTCCTTACTATTTGTGCGTAGAGGGCACTGGGAAAGCAACATTTTTCGGTAGAAAGGAAAGCGCGATAAATTAGTTTGACAAGGCAAATTCGAAAAAAATTGATTTATTTGTAGGCCAAACCTAGGGGTCGCCTTTTTAAATTTTTCGCAATGGCCGAGTGTACTTCTGCTATAAAAATTCTTTTCGGAGGTGGAGTATGAATGCAGATGAGAAGAATCTTCTTCTTCTTCTGTCACAAAATCTGGAAGCAGAGCACGAATTGGAGGAGAAGCTCGGCCAAACGGGTAGAAAAGCCCTTAAACGCCAAACATTCATTTATTTGAATCAAATATGGTATATAAAATTATTAAGGGGTTTCCCTTAAACTTGAAAAGCCTTGAAAACTTCGAAAAGCTAAAAAAATCAGCCTGTTCGACCAATAATCCGTTTGACGTGTGAGAGTCTAAAATTAATTATCCATACTTTGGATTGGTTTATTGAAGCACCCTATATTTAAATGTTACGTGAATTGTATTTATAAAATTTGATTCTGCACTTACCTAATCGGCTCTTTTCCACCCACTTTATTTGCAACATTTTCCATCTTTGGCGATTAAAGTTTTTTTTTTTGTTTTTACACAAGATCCCAGCTTTGTATCAAACGGTTCTGCTCATAGTCTAATTCACTTCGCGCAAACTGTCTTAATTTGTGTCACGTTTTTTCGTTTTGCATACAGCCATGCTCACTTTAAAGTCCAATAAAATCGCTGCAACAACAACGAACTGCAAACTACTATAAAACTGGCTGGAGCGTCGCCCAACGCCCTGCACTCTTGGCCAGCAGCGGGGCGGGGGTGGTGACGGTACGACCAGTCAATCAATCAGCGGACCATGCAGTCAATCAGATGGCGCCCGCACACACATAGCCCCAGCGCACAGTGCTGTGTCTCCATATAAAAAGTGGGCAAAAATAGAATAATGGACGGATTTGAGTAAAATCTCGTTTCTTGGTGGATTAGAGTACGGAGATTCCAAAAATCAATTTTTTT
>NW_016177443.1:0-8501 GCF_001687245.7 Rhagoletis zephyria | reverse complement strand
TTTTTCTATTATACGCACGTAATTCGTAAAAATAACTATACTATATAACTTATTAGGAAAACAAAAACGATTAAATAATCACTTTATTTATGGCAAATATTATATTTCATAATGTTTTTGGAATGCTCATCACATAACGCTAGTTTACATTCCCAGCAGTTCTTCCTCGTTTTTCTTTTCCTGTTTATTGCAAATGAAACCACAATCAGTTACTTCAATTCTTCCTGGTGCATTTCGTTCAATTGAAGGGTTTGGCGTAACATCCACAGTAATTTTTTGGCGACCTATGATGCTTTCAATGGCGATTTTTGTCGTATAATTTCTCATTATTTGTACGTTTGTCAAACGATTTTAGATATGGGTTTTTTTAACTCCTCGCTCAATTGACGCATAAACAGCAATCACTGGTTGATTTTCTTTTGCAGCCTTTCATACGAAATAAGATATGAAGCGCGTCAACTAATATCTATAATATTGAAAAACATTGCTAAAGGCCATCGCAAAAGTCGCCGTTTCTTTGTGTATCTTTTAGCCATCTGGTTCATGGTATCAACGCCAGCTTTATACTTATTATATTAAGATATAATTATATCATTATATCATCATCGTTCACAGCCTTATCGCAATGCAGTGTGGATAGCATAATTACGGGTTTATTTCTGTTTGGTACGTATAAGCACATAGTTACTCTTTCATGGACACCAAATATGGTAGAGTATGGCTCTAAGGCCCTCTTTGGGGCCCATTACGTTTTGTATGTAGGGCTTATTTTTTCTCAAAGTACCAACAAGAGTACAATTCCATGAAAGCAAGTACTTGGAAAGGGACATACATGGATGTAAAGACAATGTCCATACATACATTTATTTTCGCCTGAGCCTTTGTTTGCTATATCACATGTGCGTGTATTTTAATCTACTTAGGGGACTCCCACACTATTTTTGAAATATTTACTAAATTTTCTTAATTTAATCTATATTCACAAATTTATATCCGCAAAATGGATTTGTGAAGATTAGTAAAACAAATACTGTGTAGGTACCCGGGTAGCCCTGATGCTAGACAACCTAAGAAAATTTGGGTATTAACACAAGGGTTAAATGGCTACAATTGAAAAGAAAAAGCAATTCAATTTTTAACAAAGGAAAACATAACATCAAACATAAATATATGTTTTTATGTCTGCGTTGGGTTAGTGCTTCCTATAATCTGCTACAACTGACTTAATCAATTACTTTTCTTGTTCGTTTTTTGACAATACATTATTGAAATCCTCCATAAGTTTAACTGCTATTTCTGTCAAATCATTAACAATATTCTTGTATATTTACTCTATCGAAATCAATATTGTACGAGGACCCATCCTTCCATACTTTAGGATTTTTCTCTAACAAAATCTGTCGGTATACTTAATCTTTTTAAAACTGTCAATTTTTTCCTTGGTACCGATAAAGATTTCCAAAGCTGTCACCTTACGGTTTTTATGTTTTTACTGATATGTGGGTCGAAAAAAGCCAGGGCAGCTGGTTCTGCGGTTTAATACCATAAATTGTTGCAATATTTGCGTACAAATTGCTGGCTAAACGTTTCATACATATGTATCTCTCTAGGCATCTCAAATCCTGCCTGGGAGCTTCTGTAGAAACTTAAATTGAACTCTCGTCGATATAAAAATATGTTTCAGCAGTACCACCCCACCAGGAAAAACTATAACTAGTTGGAGCAGTTTCTTATTGTCCGCTCGTGGTTGACTTACCTTGAGATTTTGTGAAGCGAATTCTATTAATTCTGATGCATCCTACAGTACGTCTCTTATATATCGATTCTGAACTCCAAATTTGAAATTTATTTTATTTATTTTCTGAGAGCTCTGCTTAGATCTGCGAAACATTGGAACACCAGAACCAGAAGGCACTTGCAATTTTTGTTCAAATATTCTAAGAGATCTCTTCCTAGTTGTTGCTCTAAAATTATTCATGCGTCTTGAAAATGTCCCATATTGGATGCTTTGATATCGCAGCAAGTTTCCATTATGTGAGCGAGTTCTACATAGAATGCTAACGCTGGTTGCTTTCCCGTGCCTAAGGGCATAGCTTGGACTCCAAGCAAATGTTCAGTACCATCGAATGAGATCACCACAGATAGTCGATCAACGTGCTTTGAGTTCATTAACATTTCCCCAACCCAATGAATTGTTACTGCTGTTATTTCTGTGCTTCAAAGTTGGTGGACGGATTCAACTCGAAATTATGAACGACATCGCCGAAGAGAAGACACGTTTATTACAAGGTTAGCTAACGTCATTATTTATAAATGGAACTGTCGCTATTACTATTCGCACTGCATCACGGTCACTTATTTGGCATTTATCCAGACAAGTTTGGGTGGTACAATATTTAATTTAGCCCGCTTTTTCTTTGTATTGCCTTCATATTCAGAAAGCGTGTATTCTGGATTTCCTCGCTCTTCTATAAAAAAAAGAATTATGTGCTATATGGTGTAAAACTATGGTGAATTTACTAACATCACAGGATTGACAATGTCAAAGATCTTTAAATTTTTCAAGTAAATCTTGGTTCCGTACAAAGCCCACGCAAAACTTGCCGCTTAAATTGCGATCTACCACCTGTAATGTGGGTTTAACTACGGACAAGTTTCTTAATAAAAATTACGAATGAGAACATCGCCTTCTTTTGTACCAGTGATGCTCTGAAAGACCTTTTACTATTGACGCGCCCATATAAAATCTACAGAGAGCTTTGAAGAGCTCCGCCCGTGGGCGCATTTTGAGCATCACTGTTCTAGACAGGCTTGTTTTGTTGAATTAAAAAAATCAATGAGTTGGCCACGACTCTTTGGTAAGTGTCGGCTGTATTTCTTTTGACTAGCTGCGGTGGTTTTGAAATCGGATTTAAGTTTCGAGGTTATAAGTATTATGTTTGTTCCACACGAACCCGCGGGTACCCGCTGGTGCCCCATAACAGCCCAGAAAGTGTTCCTCACGCAAGAAAAATGGGTAATAGAGAGCGAATACCTTCCACTTTTGGATCGTAAATGTGCAAAAAGTCAATTTGAAATAACAGCTGTTGTTTGTTTACACCCGATAGCAAATTTTTTAAAATACAGAAATGGTAAATAGCACTAAAGATTCATAAATGTATGTATTTGCTAATTGTATTAGCCTTACAAGAAAAATACCAATAAAATCATTGCTTAGAGCCGATTTGTTTATTCCGGCCACGAAATGAGTCTTTCTGCGTTCCTCACGCTCTGGGCACTTTTGGCACGGGTTGACACATTTTTGACACTTGTGAGAGAGTAACTTCTTTTTACGCTCTAATTACCGAAACAGCCCGGAAAGCGTGTGAAACAAGCCTATTGTATTAATTAGATGGTTCACAAGATGTCGTAAGTGTCCTATTGTCATATGTCGTAAAGTTTTTAACGGCTAAATAAAGGTTTAGATCGCTTTAAACTACAACCAACTATTTGTTAACGGTGTAAAATTTGATAATACGACTTTTATGGTACATTGCGGATAACTTAAACATACAAATAACATAAACTCCCTGCAATATTATTGATTTGTATATCTTGTCTTTATCACAGTTATTCAAAATTTGGGAAACATAAATAGTAATTGCACTTTCCTTGAGGCACGTCTTGCATATATAAAGCACTTGCGTGTACATACATTATTACCGTTGAATTTGCCAATTTACTCCCAACCAACCAGCGATTGACTCTAATAAGACCACGCGACTTACAGTTCTCATGTTCTGGCACAACCCTTCAGCCTGGTCTGGGTTTTTGTATTTAGATTTAAGGTATTGCGCAAGTTTTCGTAGTGTCTCAAACACCTTCCGAACAATTTATGCCAGTTACCGCACTGTTCATGCTTTCGCAATCAGGGACCTATATATATAATATGCGAAGGCATTTTTTATTCAGGATAAAAGATCTGCACCTTTCGCTCGATTTTCAAAAATTGGATGTCAACTTAAAGCGCTTGGCCTGTAGTTGTGAAAACTGGTTTTATTTTTTGGAAATTAGTTGCCACCTGTTAAACAATTAAATTCAAATTATTTAAAAATCCATGCCATCATATCCGCTCCGTTCGCTCGATTTTCCAAAATGAGGTATCAAATTAAAAGGCTTGAACTGTATGTGCAATAAGGTTTTATTTTTTCGAAAAGAGTTGCCTCCTTTTAAAAAAATGTATTTAAATTATTAAAAAAAAAAATCAATTACTACAAAATGAGTATCAACCGAAATGGTTTTGAAAACCTTTGTTTCTTAGCTGAACTATAGTAGAGTTGCCACCTGTTTAAAAAATTATATTAGATATGAAAAATATATATCACATGTGGGTACCAAATGAAAGGGGTTTTAGAAAGTATTAGTTTGAAAATATTTTGAAGAGGGTTGCCACCTGCTTGAAATGTCGAATTTAGTTTACTTATAAACAAGTTATAAGAAACATCAAAATATGGATGTCAAACGAAGAAGTGTTAAGAAATCTTAAGTTTGAACGCTAAGAATATTTTGGAGATATTGAAAGAAGGTTGCCACCTGTTTAAAAAGTTAAATTTAAATTATTTAATAAGTTTAATGAATTATTAAAATATGGATATCAGTCGAAAGGGGTATGAAAAACTTTTGTTTCTGAACTGTACTTAGCGGGGTTGCCACATGTTTAAAAAAACAAATTCCACTTAATTCATCAGTTAATTAAAATATGTATCGCAATGTCAGGCGAAGAAAAGTTAAAAAGGAATTACGCTTGAAAACACTTTTGAAGAAGGCTGCCACCTGTTTGAAAGGTCTAACTCAATTAACTAACACAAAAAGGATTTGAAAGTCAAACGAAAGAATGTTAAGAAATCTTAAGTTTGCCCATTTGGAATGTTTGAAGATGGTTGTTACGTGTTTAAAAAACACATTCAAATTATTCATTTATTTAGGAAGGTTGCCATTTGTTCGAACAATCAAATTCAAATTAGTTCTTCAGTTTATTGAAACACATGTGTATCACACGAAAGAGATTTAAGAAGATTATAGTTTGGGATTACTTTTGGAAGGGAATTTCAAAATTTAGAGGTCAAATTCAAGACTTTAACTGTAAATGTGTGGTAAATTTTTTTAATTAAGAACTTTTTTCGTCGGTACAGGGTGATTTGAAATTTGATGAAACTAAAAACATGTACTATGCCAGACTGCTATTCACTGGCACTCGGATCTCTTATAACTCTGACTAACATTTGGAATATTTTTTTAAGTTTCAAATTTAAGTTTTGGGCGTTTTAACGCCATGCGGGTTCACTGCTGATTAATTATTGTCTGTAAATTTAAAAAGCTATGAGTACCTCTATTTGTTGTCCTAATCGTTGTTTCTTTCTTTCCATAGAATTCCAGTACGAGCATGTTAAAAACTGTACCGGAAGAAGTACATCACCAAATTAATGGCGAGGACGTGCTTATCGCTAGTGATCGAAATAACACAACTCGTTTCTGACGGTAAACTGCAATCATCGAGACGCTAGAAATGGCGCAGTGAAAAACTAAAATCTAACCAAAACCAAAAATATTACGACTATAACTAATAAAAGAAGGTGAACAGTTTTGTTAAATATATAGTTACAACTAAAGGGTCGCATGTTGGGGAGAGAGTTTAAATAAAAAATAAAAAACAATTGGAATGCCTATAAAAATCTAACCGCCTAAAGTAGAAATCAATTGTCTTAAAACTCCAGACATTGTATGCAAGAGTAACGTCACAACGTACAAATTTTCAAAGCGGTTCAATGTTGTACGGAGACTTTTGAGCACCTTCGTCCAAAGAAATAAATTTTTAAAACGCAATAGAAATTTGCATGCAGTGGATAAAAACCCGTTGTTTAATTTAGATGTTGCATGGATGAGGGATCAAAGCCGGGTCCTGCGGAGTGGGAGTACGAACCTCTAACCACTCAGCCACAGAAGACCCGAATTAAATTCATAATAGTGTAAACATTTCATAGTTAGAAACTAATTTAGAGGTATCCGTCGCGGTGAGTGCTACTAATCGGTAGAAACAAATTTTGAGTTGAACTGCCCAACTTTAAAATTAAGTAAACATATTTTTAGTTAGTAGTAGTCATCTCCCGGTGGTCAATAACAAACCTTCTAAACTTATACAAAAATCTGTCGTTCAATATGCTAATATGTAGGTCTTATTTGGTCCACCCTGTATTTATTTAAAGTTGACGCCCTCTATGAAAATAGGATGCAAAGAACCTAACAAAATAGAAAAAAATTCAAAATTGCAAAAACTTCGTCTTTAGATGGTCTGTCCATGTTCGACGAGTTTAAAAATTTAAAGGTGTCAAAACTTTTAAACCTACCTTCCTCTACTATATTCAAGGCTTTTGGACAATATGGAAGCAGTAGATTCAAAAAGCACATTCTCGGAGTCTATGTAGTGTGAAGCCATTATTAAACAGTTTATCGCAGTTTATTTGAAACTGGATTTACACACGCTGTATATTGTACCCTAATTCCGGGTTTTGTATAAATAGGAACCAAAAGAAAAAGTGCCTATTTTTCCACCAGAATCTGTGTAAATGTACGCATTAGATGTTCAACAGACGGTGTTTGATTTTGCACACATTAGGAGAGGAAACTCGTTACCTCTCTTTATATGCGTGAATTTAAACAAACATTTTTTAGAGACAATTTTAAACATTTGATGTGTAGACAGTGAACTTTTGAACATTAACGTGTTTAGAATTCAAAAAACATATGTATATATTTGAAATTTGTTATACGCTACATATATGATAAGTAAATTTAAACAAGCAGTGTTTAATTTAATTAACACTGTGTGTAAAGTTGCATTCATTAACAGAGGAATCTGCTGACCTATCTTAATATGCGCAAATTTAAACACCCATTTTTTAGAGTATACTTTACGATATCGTCACAAGACATGAATAAAGGGACGAGCTGAAAAGTTAAAGCTCAGTTAGTCAACGACGTAGCGTAAACGTAGGTTGACGGCCGTAGCAGCATATGAAATTTACTGCTGATAGAGCGAGAGAGAAGCAAAGTCACCGCCATGCGGTGGTGAGTTTTCGTTAACACGCGAATCCCATAAGATAGATCGTGTCTGCGTCAACCTACGTCTACGCTACGCGAAAAATCGCGAAAAAGACGCATAAAAAAACTTCAGCGAATAAAAACTCTTAACATGGTTTACGGCGAAGAAAGACGCGTAAACTTATTTTCGCGCTCAACTACGTTTGCGAATGTAACAGTATGTAAATTCCCAAAGAGTATTTGGGGAATGATGCTGAAGTGACAGTCATTGGCCAAGTATACATCTATGTTTACGCGTCTTTCTTCGCGGAAGTTTTTCTTAAGCGCCTTTTTTCTTAAAATTTTTTTTACGCGTCTTTTTTCCCCATCAAAACACTAGCGCGCCTTTATTCGTCTCTAGTGACGATATGTTTTAATAAAGATCGAATGCTTCTAATTCGTTTGGAGTTTTGCTTTGCTTTGTTGTATGCAAAGATTTGAAGGAAATGGCTACATATATGAAGTTTTTCCTCTCCTGTATAACTTAAAAAAAATTGGACTTAGCAACTTTGCCATAAATTTGTCATAAATTTTACAACAGCTATTCCATATATAACTGGATCTGTTTAATGGAGACATATGAATTAGTTTAAAAGACAACAACAGCAACGGGTTTAATAAAATCAATAGTTATTACAGGTAAATATTTACCGTGGCAGATCTAAGATATGATGGTATATCACTCATTCGCCTCAGCGTGCAGGAAAAATACCGTAGTTGTTGTTATAACTTCTTCGTGCAAATATACCGCTTAATTCTCGGATCTCTGCATCCAATACATGTGCAGTTGCTTATACAATAATCAGTNTCCCTATTAATTTTGTTCTCCTTTTTTGGCGAGTGGCCCACTTGGTCAAATCGTTTTTGGAAGACATATATCATTACCATTTTAAAACTTTGACAACACAAACCTATTTTCACTTACATTTTCGCAAGTTTTGCAAACAAGTTAATTGTTTTTGATGCCCACCAAGTACTTGTGCTCGTGTAGCGATCCAAAAAATATTCAGTACTTGGGAGAGGTACTCAAGCATGTACTTTAAGGTACTGGTGCCAGAACACCCCTAAGTACAGTAATTACATAAATACACTAAAACTGCCAATGGAAGCATTTAGAGATTGGCCTCGGAAAAAATTACCCACAGGCGGTAGGTTAGCCTCACACATCACAGACATAAATATGGAAACGAAGCAATCTGCTGCTGTAAAAAAATAAATGGAAATTAATATGTTATATTGAATAACATATTAAAATTGTAATACCTTGTTTAACCTATAAAACCTTATCTTTGTGTAAAGGCACAATAGACCTACTGGTAGCAGTGCTTTTTTCCAACTATCTATCTATCTATCTATCTATCTTTGTGTACATACATTTTTAAACA
>NW_016177442.1:0-8502 GCF_001687245.7 Rhagoletis zephyria | reverse complement strand
TTCACAATTTTCTAACACTTCGCTACACCATCGAAAGAAAAATTCTGTTAACGAAAATTTCGACACAGTTGCATAGCTCATAATACGAATTTCACTTTAGATCTTCGATAAACAGCGAAGATCGAAAATCGAATGCAACTCATAATAAGGGCCTTTATACTTACAGATTCGAAATCAGCACAAAAAAGTCTATCAAAAACAGTTTTTAAATTTTAGGAAACAAAATCAATGTTGCCCTGTGTTATACACGAAGCAATAAGTTTTTCTAATGAAATCTGTTAATCTTCTCAATTACATGGGCAACCTATTCTCTTTACCTCTCTCTATGCTCTTGCCACCAGCAGAGCTACCCACCTCGGCACAGGGCGTTACGCGGCCCCTGCTTAGAAGCTCAGAATGTTTCTAAAAAATCGAATTATAAGCTGAAAAGATTGATGAAACTCTGTCGAATTTTGTTAATTTTTGTACAAAGTTTTAAATTCTGACTTATGTACATGGTCTTTGTTAGTTAACGAATCACACTTTCATAAAAAGGAGCATACATTAAATAATCGAATGGGGAATAGCCAAAGAAAGCTAAAATGTCTCTTCCGTATTTATATTTTCGCCACTCTATCTACAGCTTATGTTTTTCATATCCACAATTTTTTTGAGGGTAGTAGTATTATATTTTATAAATCGGGACTTAATCTATACAAATATGAAAAATTGGGACACTGACTTTAAAAAAATATTCAGCGGGACAAATTTCTCAAAAGCGGTACTGTCCCGCCAAAATCGGTACGAATGGTCACCGTATTCATGCTACATGTACATACATATGTATGAATGAATGTATATATGTATGTATTATTGCACACGATCATTTTGTTCTTAAGCTCTTTTATTTGTTTTAAGATATTCGAACTGATAATGATTCCCTGTTTCGATTTTTAATTTTATACTTTTATCAATTACGATAAAGTAAAACGGAAATGCATCACCATAAATGACAAAACCCCGTAACCTTGATTAGTAGCGGGGTCATTGTATTCGAGCAAATTTCCACAATAATATTTATTATTTATTATGGCTACGGACTATATTATATGTACCTGCAATGGTCATTTCCAAACAAAATGTGCATGGCAGGTATATTTTTTGTAAGATTTATAAATTTATCCTTCGAAATCGTTTACTTATGTACGTGAAAATCTGTGCAGATTAGATACTGAATTGCTTTTAGACTCTTAAAAAAGTGAATTTATCATTAGGGATGGGTATCGGCAATGAAAATTCGGTATATCGATATCGCGATATTCTAAACTCACAATATCCAATACCGATATATCGACTAAAATAATATCGATATATTGAATATCGTACGTATACTTGGAATTAAAATGCAAATAAGCATAAATTAAAATAACGAAGTTACTTTGGAAAGTACCTTCAAAGAGACACACCTTTTCATATGTATGTATGTATTTCTAAAAGTGATGTACAAATTTTGATATCTTTATGAATTTTTGTTTTTCATGCTTACTAAGCCAAAAGCTGTTTTGCGAGAACAAAAAAGTTTTCCAACTAGTCAATTTTATTTTCAATTCAGAAGCCCAAAGTAGGTAGAGAAAAGTTTCCGATATTTCACATATCGAAACAAAATATTGTATCGATATCGTATCGCAACTCGTGATATCGATATAAATTAACCGATATGATGAACAACGATATTGATATATTGAATATCGTATCGGTATCGCGCATCCCTATTTATCATTACACCACGTAAGTACGTACGGATAAATATGTCCCTCTATCACACAGTATTTTATTAAACAAACATTAGAAAATCGCGGTTGTTTTTATTCGAAGCCTTCAGAAACCATCTGAATTTGTAGTCAAAGTTGAAAATTATCTCTATGGGCCATATGCACCAGGTCTGATTAATTTTAACTCCCAGTTAGACATCGTTGTCGACGTAATCGACTCCCTTTTAACCCTTTCAAATACATTGTAAACCGAAAGAAAACTAGAAGTCTTTGCTTGAACGAGTCATGTTTGCATGGTGTATGGCGAAATGGTGTGGTGTATTTCGCTCTTTATAAAACTTCGGAAAGCTTTTTGTTCAAAAATTTGCAGAGCGATTTAACAACTCTCATGAGTAAAGCATGGTTGCATTTGTTATCTGCAAATAAATCGAGAGAAATTTCCTCAAAATAAAAATCCATCACCACACGTCGCGACGCTCCGTTCTTGCAATGCAATAAATGGATCCCAGGTATTTTTGTCCAACAGTTAAACATGGTGGCGGTCACGTGATGGTCTGGGGAGCTGGTTCGGCTGCTGGTGCTGGTAAATTGCACTTTGGTGAAGGGATCATGGAAAAATATCAAAAAGCATTTCTTTGAAATGTGCACAGAGAAGTTTTTGTATTCAAATTTACTCTTAAAAACGTTTTGACCCAGGTCTACGTTTTCGTTTTTTATAAGCACATTTTCAAATCGGTTTTTAAAGCGATCGTTTGGAAACTGAAAATGCGCATATTCAAATAAAATTATATTTTTTTTTTGTTTTAAAAAAATGCGTTTATAAATATGAGATTGAAATTTTATTTTTATTAAATCACAATCAGTCACTTGGTATATAAACCAAAAAAAATAAAAAATTTATTAAATAAAACATAGGAATTTGTTATTATTATTCGGCCTTGTTATGAACATGTGAACAAATATTCCCAAAAATTATAAAACAAACCAAAAACAATTTTTCCCAAGTTGTTTTGGTTTTGCCGATTAAACTATGGGATTTTTATTTTATATTTTATATATTTATTCACTTGGAGTTGGCGATAAGGCTGGTTATTTTTACATTTCGCCTGTTCTCCTATATTATAAGGTTCGTTTTTGTTTTGCAAGTGTTTCCTAAAGTCTTAAATACAAATACTGCATTTTTTTATTTTGAATAAAGTAAAACTATATTAAAAAATTGTGTTTTACTATTTATTTTAAAAACTCGTGTTTTACCCGTATTATTTTCTAAGTGTAATTTTGTAATAACTTTAAAGTTTCTTTTCTTTTTGACCGACTTCACATAAAGGAGAAGATTATCAATTAATTGGATTTTTTGTTTTTTAATTTTATTGTTATGTATGTTACCGCATAACTTTGGACCCCGTAAACTGATTTGTATAATTTTAAAGGAAAGGTGCTACCTCACAGGTAGTCCCATACTAATTTGATTTAAATCCGATCATTGGATAATGAAAAAATGAAGGATAATCTTAAATTTGTATATTGGAATTGAATTTTTGTTTGTTTTTTGTTTTGTTTTTTTGCTTAAAAATTACTTGTTGGAAAATTATTTTTTTTTTTGTATTGTCACCTTCAATAAATATGAAAAGCTTTAGCAACTTGATAAAAAATATTAGACCACAGATAGTCGCTCTACGGTTACGTTTATAACAGTTAAAATAGAGAATAGATAAAAATCGACTAATGAAAATTATTCTATTTACACTTATGGTGTTGTATTACTACCAAAAAATGTCGCCTTATTGGGCCGTATGAATAAAAACTAAGCAATTGCTTCTTTTTAAAATTTCATACCTTTTATTTACTTCGATTTTGTTTGAATAAACCGAGTAAAAGGTCTGAAATTTTAAGAAAAATAAATTGCGCCTTTTTTTATTCATACGGTCCATTATTTCCTTTTTCTCTTGATGATGAATGACAATGTGAAAATTAACAACATAGATTTCGGGCGATGTACACAGTAAGTATTTTAATTTTTTTTCCTTCTTAGTGTTTTGGGAGCTCGTTGGCAACTTTATTACTTATATTTTTCTAAATTACTACGCCAATTCCTATAAAAATAAGTAAGTAATTTTTCCTTGTAAAATGCCATAGTTTGAGATGTCAAAAAAAAAAAAAATCGAATCCAAAACAAAGTATCTTCGTCAAGTTAAGGGCTGCATAAATTTAATAGTGTACACACTGCTAAATAACTACCTACTTAAGCATATATTCTTTGAATTCCGCCAATCAGCACGAGAATGCTTGAAATTTCTTAAAAAAAAAAAACGAAAATGGGCAGCAAACTTCCTATTAATAAATTAAAGTCTATTAAAAATTCTGCTTTAACATCGTAGTTTCTCACTGTTGTTGTTGTTGTTGTTGTTTAATGTAGAATTGCGGTATGCTATTGAAAAGGTCACGTCTTCAACGCAAAATGAACAATGTCAATTTAAATTATTTTATTTATTTAAATGCAAAGATTATACAAAAAGCGGCATTTATTAAGAAGGAAAATTAAAAAGTCGGCTGTCTATGCTTCTGCACAAATGCATATATGTACATATACATATGTACATACATACATCCATATACAATGTATATTATTTATACATATGCATACCGACATACTTACATATATACATATGTATTATATTGACGTTTATGTGTTTTCTACATTTATACATACATATATAGGTATGTATCTACATACAAATATAGCCAGCTGGGGCTCTTCAATAAAGCGAGGGTACCATTTGTTAATATACTTTTAATAAGCAAAATAAAAATATGTAAAAAGAAGTAAAAATCGCTTAGGCGGTTACTGCGCCAATCAAGAAGAAAAAAGTAGTAAAATTCAGCTCGAAGTAGGTACAGATTTATCTGCGCATGGCTATTAAGGATAGATTGGCGGCCACCAATTGCCTACTACGATTTAATATTGTACCTACTTAATTATGTCTTTATAGATATACATTTTATGAATTCACATTTTTGGAGCATTAGGAGGCTGATTGAGGTTTAAATAAAATTGCTAATGTACGCATATAAATATGCAAAAAAAAAAAATAGCAAATGGTTCGCATTCCATTTGTTGTGGGGGTTGTGGTTGGTTATGTGGTGGCCACAGAATTAGGGAAACGAATTCTTTGAAAGTTTTGACCATTTAGCTTTTCATTATTTATTGTCTATAGGTACATACATAATTTGAATTTTATATATATAGATTCTTGTAGCAAAATATAAACTGTACCACAACGAATATAATGTAACTCAAAGTTTCAAACCTTGTACAAGGTTTATAAAAATTCGTCAAATCTCAAATTTGTAATCAGAATTTTTAGAAAAAACTCAGATATGAGCCATTCTTTTTTAAGTCGAGTGGATTTCGTAAAAAAAATTTTGTCATGGCTCCGATTCGCTTCAAATTTTTTTTGGGTTCCATACATGAAATAAGCTAACACATGTTCGAGGATTTTTTTATCCTTGTTTAATTCTCTATAAAAAACGTAGTTAAAAAAATGTGGGGTTTTCAAGAAGTATTTTAAAAATATTCTTTTTTTTATGACGAGATGGTTTATTTTGAGAGAATCAATAATTTTTTTGTAATTTTTTTTCGAAAACTTATGTTAAGATGTTGGTTAAACAAATGTGAGAAAAGTGAAAATTTATTGCGGATTCCTATAGAATACCTATCCAGAAAAAATATTTGTATGGCAAAATTTTTCTGTAAGGTGACAAACTCCGAGAAATGGGCGTGGCAAATGCAAGACTAAAGTTAGCAAAATTAGATTTTATTGCTGGTTTCGGCAGAATATCGCTTCGTTAACAATATTTGTTCCGAAGAAAAGAATTAAAAAAAAATTCCTCGAACACGTGTTAGCTTATTTCATGTATAGAACCCATTAAAAAATTTTAGGCCAATCAACAAAAAATGCTAAAATTGAATAGACTACAAAACTGCATACTCGATTTTTTTCTAGAAACTCCGATTTAAATGTTTGAGATTTTATTGACCATTTTTGAATTTTTGTAAATTTTCTACAATGCTTGAAAATTTGAGTTGCATGGTTTTCGTTGTGGTATAAGCTATATTTTCGTAAAAAAATAAATGGCAGGAAGACACAATTTTGTTCGGGTGCATGACAAAAAAAGTTGCGGTTTTTCCACTGGAATTATAAATTTTTTTATATGTACATATATTAAGACTTGTGCCATAATGTTTCGGAAAAACTATAAGACTTCCGTGAGTTAGACCGATTTGAAACTATGTACCTCCAAAAAAAAGAATGCATATTTATTTCAAATATTAACAATAAAATTTCCTCAAATGCATACGCCCTTATGTAAGTATGTATGTACATTAGACTGCATCGCCCCCCATACAAAGAAAAATCGGTACTATTTTTCCATTAGAATTATAAAATCTATTATATTTTAAGACGTCCACCAAAATATTTCCGAAAAATATTAAGATTTAAGTGAACTGGACCGATTTGAAAACACCTCCGAAAATAGAGTTTTCCATGAATAAAAATAGTTTCTTAAAGATTTTTTTTGAAAAAATCCCCTAAAATGACAAAACGGTGTAAGCTTAAAAATTTGCATGAAAAAATTAAAAAAAAAATTTAAAAAAAAAATTTAAACGGAATCGTAATGATGAGATTTTTGATGCTTGAATAACTGAACCTTAGCTCTTCCGATTCAGACTTAAGAGGTGTCATTGGAAAGGTATTTTCTCACCCTTTTTATTTCTTTGATAATAAACTCATTAAAAGGATGAAAGAGAAAGGTAGGTTGAAGGAACTTCATTCGAAGTCAAATTAAGATTTGTAAGTATTTGAAAACAAAATTGGGACACGAATGACTTTTTTTTTGCACAGAAATAAAAATAGTGGAAAAATACCTTAGAATAGTTTGGGCCAGTTATTAAAGTTTTTCGTAAATAAATCTTTGAAAAAAGTAAAAAAAAACAGCACCGAAAACCGCATTATTATGATAACGTTGAAAAGATTTTTAAACATTTTTATACAGATTTTTTAAGCTTAATCCGGTTTGTCATCCGAGGGGACTTTTTTCAAAAAGTTCTTTAAGAAACTATTTTTATTCATAAAAACTCCATTTTTGGAGGTATTTTCAAATCGGTCCGCTCACTTTAATTTTCCGAAATATTTTGGCGGACGTCTTAAAATATTACAAATTTTATAATCCTGGCGGAAAAACCGCAACTTTTTTTGGTGATGCAGTCTAATGCAGTGTTGCCGTTTTAGCCCTTTGGTGGCTAAATTTAGCTACCACATACTTTTTTTGGCCACATAAATTTAAAATTGCCCCTAGCCCTTTTTTAGCCCTTTTTAGAATTTATTCATACTTGGCATGAAAAAGTTGTATATGCTTAATTTGTTATTTTTTTTGCATCTATGTAAGAGATGAATTTTTAAACTAAGAAAGACTGATATATATATATACATATATGTATTGTATGTTCCTTACGCTTTTATACATACATACTGTAAAAGTGTTGGGGCTGTGACCCATCAAGTCAATTGACCGAGTATGTTCTTGTGGTGTGATTATACCAGCATGCTGGTGTCGTTAGAGGTGAAATTAGCTCAGTTTTCTAAGTAAAAAGTATTTTGGCGGAAATTTCTTGCACTATATGAGTCAAAGCTGTTTTTGTGGAAGATTACGTTCACGATATTGCAGTTATGAATTACAAAGAAAAACAATGTTAAACAAAATGCTAGAAAAATTATGAAATTTCGGCTCTAATCATTTCGATCTTTCCTCGATCTCATTTGTAAAGAAATAGATATTGTACCAGCATGCTGGTAAGTTATATGCTTCGAGCCTGATGGTACAATCACTTGATGGAACCAGCAAGCAGCTGGTACAAAAAGGTTTTTGGTTGGATAAAATATTAGCCTTTTTTCCAAAGTACATTGTTTTTATATACCATTACTTATTGAAAATGTTTACGTGTATACTTATACATATATGTATATGTAAGTAAAAAAATTTAGCTACCAATTTTAGCCACAACGACTTCTTTTAGCTCTTTTTTAGCCCTTTTTTAAAGGGAATTTGGCTACCACTAAAAATTATGCGCGGCAACACTGGTCTAATGTACATATCTATAAGTGTTTACCAATGAGGTCAGAGAAGATTTTTTCCATTTTATATTTAAAAACCATTGCCACAGCATTTTCACTCCGTTTGCGGTTATTAGTTCTCATCAGCGAACGGTCATGGTCTGATTACATTGCTGGTTGAAAGTTTTTGCGTGACCACAAAGACTTGTAAAAGGCAGACAGACCGTCCATATTTTTCGGAAGGGTTGCATTGACGAAAATTGTACTGGAATCGCATGCGCCAGCAGCTGAAAAAAAAGCACTGGTGAGTACTTTGTTGAGTGCAGGATGGGCTGGTTGATCATACGGTTGGTTTATTGTTCGGCCAATAATGCCATCAGCGACCATCAACGGATGTAACGGTTGAAAAACAATGCACTAAATGCACCGATCGCATGGGTCGAAGTCAGTACAGGACGGTGACCATCCTCGCCATGCTGCTTGATTCGCTCCACTGCTATGGCAAGCTTATGCAAACAAAAAGTCCAAATCAACTCTTACTCCGTTTTACATACATACATACATATGTATGCATTTTATTTATATTTATGTATTTTTAGTATATGCCTACGTATGTACATATGTACATATTGAAGTAT
>NW_016177441.1:0-8502 GCF_001687245.7 Rhagoletis zephyria | reverse complement strand
GCTGTGACACGCCTATGAAGCTTTCGTATTTGTTTTCTCTTACTACGACATGTCATGCGAAACCCTAGCTAGTACATTTGTCACATGACAAGCCCTAACTCAGCATTCACCTTGCGCCAAACCCATTAAATGCAAACACTTCTGTGTAAGTATCCAAGTGTTTACTGAAAAAAAAAATTAAGTAGAGACACTTACAAATAAGCCTAATCAACAAACAAGCAGGCAAAAAAAAGTGTGTTCGCGTTCATTGTATCTATGCTTACAAATGAATAATGCGCGTTTAAATATGCTAAAGAGATATGTAGGTTGCGTATACGCAGTGTAGGGCAAGAGAGAGGAAGACAAGGAGAAAAAAAGTCGGCATGACGAGCAAACAAAACACAAGTGCATACATAAATACAAACGGACGCATATGTGCTTATATGTTATTGTATGTGTACTAGGGTGGTCCAAAAATAGCAAAGTCGGAATTGTAATGCTCTCACCCCCTAGCTTTGTTCTATATTGAAAAAAAAGTATACCTCCTAATTTTTTTTTTTTTTTGAAATCAAAAAATATTTAGAGGTCGCTCAAAGCGCTCAAAGTTTTCCATGTATTTTTATATGGGAAAAAACTACTTTTCGTATGAATGGTATAGAATTCTTGGAAATCAATATTTTTCGATCGGTTCAATCGGTTAAATAAACAATTGGGTATTATTATTGGGAATATCCTGCAGATAAAAAGAGTTTTCTGGTAGAAAAAATTTGATCTTTAGCTCTTCTAAACCATTTCTACGAAAAGTTTTTTTTTCCCATATAAAATACATAGCAAAGTTTGGGCGCTTTGAGCGACCTCTAAATATCTGTTGATTTTAAAATAAAAACTAGGGATATATTTTTTTCGGTATAGAACAATCCTAGGGGTTGAGATTTTACTTTACTTTTCCGACTTTACTTTTCCACATGCATTTTTGGACCACCCTAATGTATACATATGCTGTGTCATACGAATTTAGATTTCTATATACATACATGCTAGCTTCCAACAAAAAAAAATGTAAATACATACATAAATATATGTAGCGTCCTTGTCTTATTCCAATCCATTTAAATTGAATCCCAAACACAAAATAAATCTTACCGTTAACTCATTGGTTTCCTTACTGTTTTTTTTTTGTTTTCCTAGAGTAATTAAATTATGTTCAAAATTTTTTACTTTCCACCACTTTTTAACAATCAACTCTTAACAAAAAATTAAATTATTCTTTAAAGTTGTAAAAAACTTTTAAAATTTAAACCAATCTATTGACATATTTTAGGCCAACTGACTTTTGAATGTTATTCTTCGCTAACAATAAACATGCATACTTTGTTTGTACCTATGTAGCATGAAACGCCAAGCGTAATAAGAACATATCTTATGCCGTTTTCTTTTCTACCGAAAAATGCTGCCTTCTCAGTATCCTCTACGCACAAATACTAAGGAAGGAGAAGGCAACCCTTTTTTTGTAGTAAAAAAAACGGCATTATAGTATATATGTAGATACATTCCTTTTACTTTCAACTGCATGCGTTTAAGACTGTCTGTTTTGTTTGTATTGCCTATCTGTATGCATCAGCGAAAAATGACTTTCTAAACTTTTACCAGTTTGCTCATAAAACACGATTTGCTGAGTTAAAAGATATTATCGCAGTGCACTTAAAGCCAGAGAAAGCACAAGAAGTTCTACATTGTAGATGCAGTAAAACTCCTTAAAAGTTTAAAAGTCGATTTAAAGCTTTACAACTATGTATGTGCTTTTAGGAACTAGATGAAAAATTAAGCAAATATACGTATGGCACAAATTTATAGCAGATAGAAAAATAGCACAACCATTTGAATTTCTCATATATACTTATTTAATACTTTTTGATAATGAAACATTTAAGTTAGGTTAAATTCAAGTTGCTTGTGGTGGTCACACTACCCGCAGGATCTTTACAGCCACTCTCCTTTATTTGTACAATTTAATATGTGGAGTTGATGCTCTGCTCTGCTTTCTGTAGTTCCTTTAGAAATCACTTTAAGGCGTGATGAGTCTCTTCCCATTACCTATAAGTAGAACAATGGTCAAAATAAAATTATTTTGTGCCCTGCTTAAGAATTTCCCGCGATCTTTTCAAGTCCCATTCTGGTCACATGAATCTTGTCGTATTGCCTAAACCTATGGGCTTCTCTTTTTCAGTGCCTTCTCAGGTGGCCAGCGGCATGTTCAACCTCTTCAAGGACGGTGTAAATTGAAGAAAAGTGCCTTCTGCTATGAAAAACAGCTTCTCATAAAAATACAATCGCCCTTCGGAGTTGGCGTAAAACTGTACGTCTCTCCCCTTTGTGTAACAACAACAAGGCGCACGCCTCAAATCGGAGGAGAAGCTCGGCCAAACACTAACATACGTGTAAGCTCCAATATATTATTATTATTATTACACATTTTTTTGATTTTGTTATCGATTATTTATCGATTTTGTTATCGATTATATATCGATTTTGTTATCAACATTTTTGTCGATTTTGTTATCGATACTTTTATCGATTTTCTTATCGATTTTTTATCGATTATTTATCGATTTTGTTATCGATATTTTTATAGATTTTGTTATCGATTGTGTTATCGATATTTTTATCGATTGTGTTATGGATATTTTTATTGATTTTTCTAATCGACTTTGCTACCAATATAATTATCGATTTTGCTATCGAAATTTTTATCGATTTTCTTATCGATATTTTTATCGGTTTTTTATCGATATTTTATTGGATGTAACTATCGATTTTGTTATTGATAGGGTATGAAGATAAAAATGAAGTGAAGATGATATAATTAGAACGAACAGGGGTAGAGGTAGGGATCTAGATAGAAAAAAGACAAAAAATATAACCTTAAGCAAAAGCAGATGTATGTATGTGTGAACATATGTTTGTATGTGTGTTGGGTATGAGACAAAATAGATGTGTAACTTAAGTTTCACTTCTCCAGTGTGGCCAAGGCGCACTTACATTTTTCACTTAGAATCAAAACAACACATTAGTTCTGTAAGGTTAGGATACTGTTTGTAAAGAACTTATTTTACTAAGGATTCACGGTTTATTAGCTTTAGCACCAGGAAAGTTCATCTTCAGATCTATGCAGGTATGTAAATAATTAGGTTGTCCACCGCAAATTTCACGTTGCTGCAAAAATCGCCCCATGAAGTTATTTTCGCCTTCCTTAGGGTTGTTTAATTGTTAGAGCATTTAGTTACATACTTACATACTTTTTCATACCAATTATAACAAAATTTTTCGCACGAATTGAATGAAATATTGGGCCCTATGAATAAAAACTAAGCAATCGCTTTTTCTTTAAACGTAAGATATTTTACTCGATTTATTCAAATAAATTTAGGTAAAAAGTTTGAAAATAGATTCATAGATTCATATAAAAATTAAAGCACTTTAGCATTTCAGTTTTTTTTTTCATCTTGCAACTTTGAATTGCCGCAATCAAGAACAGTATATGTATGTAGTCCTTATTAACAAGTTTCTGGATTTGTAATATAATCTCAACCATTTGCAAAACCACAAATACTCACGTACCTGTGGGTACGACAGACAACATTGCAAACAACAACTTAACATACTTGCGTACATGAAGACACATTACACCATTCGTTTACATCTGATAATGCTAACATACATACATACATTTGTGTGTGTGTGTGTGTGTGAATTTCTGTGCATCTGAACCACCTACTGCAGCAAAACTCATTAGCATTTCAATTAAATTTACAATAGTCCACCACATCAAACGCTGTTCAATTATACTTAGGGCAAATTAATAGCGCTGTCTGGGACACAAGAAACAGAAACCAAAATTCGAACAATACGAGCCAGATCTGTTTTCGCCATGACGCCAAAGAAGACGCGATAATCAATTGCTTTGACTGAGTGAAGAGAAGAAGATGTCTTGGTTGGTAAATCGCTGAGAATTTGTGGCATACTTACGAATGTGGCTTATGGTGATTTTGTTTCTCCCAAAAAATGTTGCCCTTCCCCGATGCAAAATGTGTTTTGTGTTACACTCAACTCTGTAAAAGGCATGTTTTTGCATGTTTGGAAATCAAAAGGAGAAGTTTTTTTGTAGAAACGAAATCACCATTAGATACTGCGGATGGCATTGAGATCGCCATTTTCTTGGCGATGAGGTATTCTAGTCAGCTAATTGACAGCTGATCAGCTAAATGATCGCAAGAAAGTCAAGGACTCTGCTGCTTATGTTTAATGTTCAAGATTAAGACAAACAAGTAAGAAAGCCTAAGTTCGGGCAGAGCCGAACATTAAATACCCGGCGCACGTATTAAATATATGTTTTTCGCCTTACCGAAAGCTACGGCTATATGGTAAGCCGGGGCGTATCAATTTTGAGTAAATTAGAGTCCTTAGATTTCGACATTTTGAAGTTTCAAGCAGTTCTGAAATTTACCGTTATATGAGAAGCGGCCGTTATTTTAGTCCGATTTCAATAATTTTCAACGGTTTGCTTATATGAGGCAAGCACAATAACCACACCGAGTTTGGTACAAATTGGTAGAACGGTTACTGAGATACATATATGTGATCATAAGTGGGCGGTGCCACGCCCATTTTCCAAAAATTTATCACAAACGTATTTCTTGGTAAAGAATTGTAGCAAGCATAAATTTTGAATAAATTAGCTTCAATATTTACTGATTTATCGAAGATTTTGTATTTCTCTAAATTACCGTTATATGGGATGTGGACGTGGTTATAGTCCGATTTTAAAAATTTTAGGCGATTTTGTATGCTGTACGAAGGCCGACAACTGTGCCAAGTTTGGTAGAAATTGGTACAGCGGTTACCAAGATATACACATGTAACCATAAGTGGGCGTGGCTACGCCCATTTTCCAAAAATGTATAATATTATTATTTTTTGTCAAAAAATTATTGTAAATACCAATTTTGAGTGATTTATCTTCAGTAGTTACTAAAATATCGCAGTTTTCGTATTTCTGGAAATTACCGTTATATGGGAAGTGGGCGTGGTTACAGTCCGATTTCGCCCATTTTCAATAGCAACCTACCTTGGATTAAGGGAAACCTACATACCAAATTTCGTTGAGATATCTCAATTTTTTCTCGAGTTATCGTGTACACGGACAGACGGACAGACGGACAGACGGACAGACGGACGGACAGACAGACAGACAGACATGGCTTAATCGATTTATTTTTTTATCCTGATCATTTATGTATACATTTGTCTATATCTATCTCGATTCGTTTTGGCTGTTACAAACAACCGTTATGTGAACAAAATTAATATACCCTTGTGCACAAGTGCGCTCGGGTATAAAAATATAAATTTTGAGTTGAGTATGTAGATATTACCGCTACCTTTTTTTCTATCTTGTGTAAAAATTACATAGCTGTATCGTATATGTAGCAATTTTTACTATGGAAGTATATGTAAATTCAAAATTTTAAACCCGTTTTTCTCGAGTGTGGCTTTTTTGAGTTATGACTCTGTTGAAGGAAATGTGCGATATGTAAGATTCGGTTGTACGAATAAAATTTGTTGTAGGATGTTTTCAAGTACATACTTTAAATGATTTTTTTTTTTCGTTTTAATTATTTTTATGTTTGAAGAAATTTTTAGTTTAACTCANAACGAACCCCACACATGTTGTGTCACCTGAACGTAGAATTTTGCATTCTTTCTGAATACCAGATACAAAGGAGGTTACCAGTTCAAAAAAAAAAATTATGTTGACCTAGAGATGACCTTGAAATTGACCATGACATTATTTTGCCACTCGGCATTTTAAAGCTTGTGTTTGTCCATGAATTTTACATATTAAAAAAAAAATTAAATTAATAATAAATCAAATATAAATACATAGATATCAACATGTACTTTTATTTATGTAATGTGCGTGACTAACGTACGTGCGCTTTTACAGTTTCTGTTTATTTTTTTCAGTAGAATTTAATGGAAAAAATTAATTATTGCCATGAATTCAAGCATATAAACATCACTGCGGAAACAATTTTTAGAAACACTTTTGAACATTGAACAATGCATCATGTACTTACGTACATACAAGCACTTATATATGCTAAAGATATAATTCGTTTCTTTCTTGGTATAAACTAATATTTTATGTTAATATGTTTTTTTTCTGTTTTCTGATGGATATGAGCAGTACCTAGCACTTTGATGACTTATAAACAACAACGACCAATGTTCAACTACAATAAGTTTGATCTACTTGATAAGTTGAATGCGTTGAACATCCGTATGCAATTGCATATTGACTATGTAGGTATATTTATGCATTATTGGCATACACATTAGGGTGGTCCAACAATGAACAAGAAAATACAGATTTTTGAATTTACCTGTTGCTTCCCCATCCAAAGGCTGTTGTTGCTCGCTCCTCTTCGTTCGTTGAGTTTTATAAAAACGAGGAGGAATCAGGACCCATGGGATAATTGATAGATCAGCTACGCAACCACGTGTTGAGGGGCAAGAATCGTCAAACTCACACTTCTAGTTTCCCCTTTTCTAACGAATCTTAAACCGTGGTAAACTACCGGTAATGGACCCCTTTCTTCTGCGCTTGGTTTTGTCTCCTGGGGATTTCCGGCCAATCAATAGCGGCTTTATTTTTCCTATTGCAGACATTCGGGAGACTTATTGACTGCCTTTCTATTTTCATAGTCAAGGACATCTTAGTAAAGCTTTCGCATGATTCGCGATAGATTCTTCGTAGTGGAATGCAGCAGTGCGCTTATGCTTTCTTTGGATCGTCGTCATCCTTGAAGAGTTGGAAATAAATGACTGCTATTATAACAATTAAGTATGCTGTATGTGGTCATTGTCTAGTGAAAGACAGCCCTTGCTAGAACCAGCGTGGCACTGCGGACTAAAGATGGGCTCGGTACTAAAAATTCAATCCCAATCCGGCCATCTTGTCATGGTGCGGTTGCTCTATGCTACATAGCTGAGAGATGGCACCTTTGAGATCGCCCAGCTGCTGCTTGGAGGATGACTAGATGAAATCGAGAAGTAGATATTTTATTGAGAAGTTTACAGTGGAAAGAAAATAAAAAGTTGAAATTTCTTTGTCCCTGCCTAAACCGACAAATGCTTGCTAGGCCAAATAAGAAGAAAAAATTACGCCATTTTCGGTGTCATTTTTCATTCTCAGCATTCTCAACGATAAATGACACTGAAGATTACACAATGCCAACAGCGGTTTGTCTATAAACCAAAATTTACAAGGCATGACAGGAATTGAATCGATCAAAAATGCATCAAAGCTAAGCTTACTTTGGGCGCGCTTATAACTCATAAACGCGGTACAGTTGTGTTCAAAAAAATAGTAGTACGACGGCGCATGACATGTTCTGCTGTTGTGATAAAATAACTTAAATTAGAATATAACAAACAGGAAACTAAAGAAAGAAATCGATATTTTTATTTCATGTTGCCATTTTATTAGGCATTTCNTGAATAAGCATTTATGTATACATTTGTCTATATCTATCTCGATTCGTTTTGGCTGTTACAAATAACCGTTATGTGAACAAAGTTAATAAACCCTTGTGAACAAGTGCGCTCGGGTATAAAAACAATAATCTAAAAAATTCGGAAAGAGAATAAGGCTTGAATCCGCGTTAGACGCTATCAGGATCTTAGCGGCCCTCTGGAACATCAAAATGTATCTAAATTGGAGTGAAAAAGGGGATTTAATACAAGATACCAGACACACTATTTTTTTGAACACAACTGTACAAACAAAACTATTAACCGTTCTACATCCGCTTCCCCGGAATTGTTTTTAAATGGAACTTATAACTTGTTTTTTTCAACTAGTCAGTTTAAAAAACTTTTGTAAGCCAACATATACGGCTACACTACTCCGACAACCTTCACCTCCAACCCAAATTTCAATAACAAACAGTGCATACCTTTATGTGCACTTAAATTACTGGCTATGCTCATGTAAACAGCAAGCTTCTAATCAAAATCCAACAAATTATCAAAGGCACGGCAGCTCAGCAAACGAATTTGCATCAAATTTGCATAGAAGAAGGCAAAAGAAACAATTAAGAAAGTCTAAGTTCGGGCGGAGCCGAACATTAAATACCCGGCGCAAGTATTAAATATATGTTTTTTCACCTTTCCGAAACCTACCGCTAGATGGTAAGCCGGGGTGTATCAATGTTGAGTAAATTAACGTCCTTAAATTTCGAAATATTGCAGTTTCAAGCATTTATGAAATTTACCGTTATATGAGAAGCGGCCATTATTTTAGTCCGATTTCAATAATTTTCAACGTTTTGCTTATATGTGGCAAGCACAATATCCACACCGAGTTTGGTACAAATTGGTAGAACGGTTACCGATATACTTATATGAGATCATAAGTGGGCGGTGCCACGCCCATTTTCCAAAGTTTTACCATAATCGTAT
>NW_016177440.1:0-8503 GCF_001687245.7 Rhagoletis zephyria | reverse complement strand
TGGCATATGTATCCCATATGTACTTTTTTCTGCAATACAATTAGATTTTAAAATTTGTTATTTATCTTTAAATTGAAATAATTATTTGTATATTACATTGGTTTGGCTTTTCACTGCAGGGTATTTAGAGGTCGCTCAAAGCGTTTAAAGTTTTCCATGTATTTTATATGGACAAAAAATCACTTTTCGTAGACATGGTACAGTATTCATGAAAATCAATATTTTTCGATCGGAAATCTGTTTCTCTTCAAAAGATTCCCGGTAATAATCGAACTATTTATTAAACCATTTTTCATAGTAACTATATTTTATAGGTCCGCCAAAAGCCTCGGAAAATGTAATGACGGACCAATAAAAAATCAAGAATTCTCTACCATTTCTACGAAAAGATGTTTTTTCCATATAAAATGCATGGAAAGTTTGAACGCTTTGAGTGACCTCTAAGTATTTTTCGATATGAAACAATCCTAGAGGGTTAGAGCATTAAAATTCCGGCTTTATTTATCTTTTTTTGATCCTGTATATTCATTGTTTTTACAGCCAATCGAAATGATTTAAAAAATGCTGGATTTCTAAACTACATGTAGGGGAGTTGCCACCTATTTAAAAACCCAAATTAGAGGGATAACTTAATTGGAAATGTATCGCCAGAAAGAGGTTTAAGTAATTTTTATTTTGAAAATATTTTGAAGGGATTAAAGAATAAATTAAATCTAATGTAGAGCGCAAAAATTATATACACTCAGCGAGGCGGGTGAGAGCCGGGCTAGTTTTTTAATATATCTTATCCTACAAATGCAAGTATTTTTTTAAATTGCACTGTCACTGTTCATTAAATTTTTTCCACCAAACCCATACTATTTTCAGCATTCACGCCTATGTCNTTTAAATACAAAAACCAACAAATAAAATGGACAAATAAATAACGGTATGCCACATAATTTACATTTTTAATTGATTTGTGCATTTTAAATGTGCGCATTATGTGACATTTGATTTGACAGATAATGAAATTTATGGTGTTTTATGGGCGGGCAGTTAAAATAGTAACAAATGTAAACATCCGTCATGGTTTATGTTAAAAACTAATGTTTTTTTCTTGCTCTTTTGCTCTTATCTTTGCAGGTGAGTCAATGGAATGAAGCGCCAGTGAAGTGAAAGAACTATGAAAAACCGCTGTTGGCAAACACTTTTTATTCAGCCATACAATATAAGCATCTGGAAGGTTTGAAATAATCAGTTTCTGATGCTCTAAAACTATATCTATAATTTAAGTGTAATTCAGCACAATTCAGCACAATATTTTTTTAACGTAACATGCGTCAAAACATGCGCCCACGTAATTGCAAATCAGTGTATCTCAATATATTAATTTTTAATGTGGTTTAAGTTTTGTTTACATTAATTAGTTTAATTTAGACTTTTATAGCTGTACGTACATACCTAATGTAAATTCAGCGCACATAATAAAACCCCTTCAGGCAAAGAATTAAGTAACTAATATTCAGCAGTAAAATATAAAGCTATTAAAGATTTAGAATAATAAGTTGCTGATACACTAAATTTTTTTTATAACTTGAAAGTAATTCAGCGCAATTCAGCAACATTTTTGTAAACATGACATCTTTCAAAAGAGTTGTGTTGTATATTCAGCGCTATTCAGCTCACTTAATTAAAAAAACAGCACATCTTTAGATGAAGATTTTTGAGTTTTAGATTGATTTTTATGTTTTACAGATATAAAGTTGGTGCTTACACAGCTATATAATGTAATCACAACGCTACAAATATTAGAATACGAGTTATAAAACTCAAGAGTATGCCAAAGTCTTAGATAATTTAAAATGGGGTATTCAGTGTTAATCAGCTAAGCTTTGAATGAAAGCTCTCTTTTACTTAGATAATTATACACCTTTTTTTACATATTATTCAGTTTAGTTAGTATAGAAGTATTATTCAGCACAAATAAGAGGTTCATAATAAAAATTTTAGACCAACTAGGTTTCATAGATTCAGTAGAAATAAATGTCATTTAGCACATAAAATGTGTCTACCACCTGGAGATATAAGCAGGACTTTTGTTAGATATGCAAAAAAGCGTACGAAATTGTTTTTGTTGAGTTTTTATCAATTTAGTGCGGTTTGCCACACATTCAGCTCCATTCAGCACAATAATTGAAGTAGTGCAAAAAACAAATTTAATTTCTTCTAAGCTTTTTTAAAACATTTAGTACCATTCAGCCGAAGTTAATGGCATTCAGCGCACGAAAAGTGTGTGCGCGCAGAATTTTCAATCTAAGATTTGGCTGAAGTTGGTCCTATTTTTGTCTTGTCAATATTTATTCACCAGCTAAGACTAAAGAGAACTTTGACCTAAAAATTTTTTAAAGCATAATATTCGACGATGGTATAATTGTACACTAACTAGTTTTACGCTAAATTAAATCACTTTTTGTATTTTTCCATAAGTTCAGCGCAATTAAGCAGTGTTGTGTTATAATAGATTACATTAATTGCGCATGTGATTCAGCTATACTGCTTTATTCAGCTATATTCAGCTCAATTCAGCGCTGTTTCTATACCATGTACTCATTTTATTTGCTGAAAATATAAATTGTCTCCAACAAACAAACCCGTGTTCGATTAAACACAATTCAGCGCAATTCAGCACTGATTATTTATGTTGGTGGGCTTTCTTCAAACTTAATACTTTTTCCTCCACTTAATTTTTCCCTGCATCCCTTAACTCTTATCCTTCGCAATCGTTTTATTAAGCAATTTAAATGCTAAATTTCTAAAAATTTACGACCAGTAAAAGATAAACACAAATATTTCATAAACTCGAAAAATGGTTGTAAATCTCAAAGCGCTTTAGGTATTTTCAACTTTCTCTTTCCGCAGTATTTCATAAACATTCAAACATTTTTTACAGCCCGCATAGTCATCAATTGTATTCAATTTACATTTTCAAAGCGTCTCTCCCTCCTTCACTCTGCATTTCTTTGAACATCCTGCACCGCCTTGCTTGTATGACAAACGCTCAACTTTATTGTGCCGTACCGTGCATGCGGTAAGTGTACGCAAATTGTCTGTTTGCAATATAAATTTCAGTTATTGAGGACGATGTCGCTCGCTCAAAATTTATGATTCGCCTTCATTTGCTCGCAGTGACCCAGTGCAGGACATACTTGAGCACCGCAGGGTAGCTGGCATACGTTTTTCTCTGTAGGACAGTTGTTTTTTTCGAAATATTATAAATTGTTATTATTTATGTGCTTGTGGTGGTTGCCATATTGTTTGTTTTTACGATGAACCTATGTAAATGTGTACTTTCTTCGTTTGTAGGTATTATTTTTGAACTTACTTTCGCAGGAAATTACCTCAATTCATTGCAAGGTACATACTTGTATTAAGAGCTAAAATAACAGAAAAGAGAAGAAAATATTTGAATGGTTAATGACTCGCAAATTTTTCCTGTGCATTCAGCGCTATTTTACGCTAATCAGCAGCACAGACAAATTTGTTCGGAAAATAACGCTGTTCTTTAGAGAGCATATTTGGCTCATTTCAGTTTATCCAGCTGAGAAAAAGGCAGCTTAATTTCTTGTTAAATTGGTAGTTTTTTGGTTAAAAAAAAAAATATTATATAGCTAAATCATAAAATCATTAATATAAATGTGTTGAGCTCATTAACTAATTGGTTTAATTCAAAACTTTTGAAGGTTATTCAGCACACCTTGCGTTCTTCTGAACACCTCTTTGCCTTATTCACCAGTGATAAAAGACTTTTAAGATATAAAAGTGTCAAGCGAATACTGCAAATATTTTGACGGGATCTTCAATTTCTTCCGTATATTTTTTAGTTTTTAAAAGTAATAAATCAGAAATATTAGTGTGAGAAAAAGTTTAATAAAGTAATATTTGTCACTATCGATAAAAAGTTATTTTATTCAGCAAGTTTTTCGCATATTCAGCTTTTTTTAAACAGTTTTAGCGCAATAAATGTATTTCAGTCGGAGTAATTATAATTCAGCGCTGGTAAAAAGATTATCGTCATTTAATACATCTTTAATAGATGTTAATGTTATGCGAAAACCATAAAACCCACTTGCTCACATTGAAATAAAAAATGGTTTTTACAGCATTTTGCATAGCATATTTTGCATTAGGTTATTTCAGTCAATACAGACGTCATTCAGCGAACAAAAATTGCCTAAACGGCTAATACAAAAATAGCTTCGCAATATTATAAATTGCTTTTATAAAGCGACATCCAGATTTTTGTCATATTCAGCTCAATTCAGCACTTAAATTAATTCTTAAGTAACTCGAATAACTTCTCTCAAGCCAACTTTAGATAATTTGTGTTGATTTAGTGGCTTTGAATGTTATTCAGCGCATTAAAAATTTTTCATACAATATATATATATTTTTGCTATTCGAAAAGGAAAAGATTTGTATATTGTTACCAATTTATTTGAAATAGTATGTAGAAAGCCGATTGATTAGTAAAAATATTAGTTTGCGAAAAAGGTTTTACAGTATGTTTCGTTAACTTCCATGTTTCTTTCAGCTTGTTTTCTATATATTGGGCGCAATTCTACATATAAGCTATAGTAGCTTAAAACCAGTTTACTTTCTTTGGAGCGGTTTGCATACTATTAGTAAGATTCTGCTACAATTAATCCCATTCAGCGTATCAAAAGCATTTACTAGCACTTAATACACCTTAAGTTTCTATAAGGCTTACACAAGACGCTTATAAAAAAGTTTTTTTTAGCGTTCTCATCTATTCAGCGCCCATAGTTAAGATATCAGAAAACCCAGGCAACTTTCTTTTAGACCGTTCCAACTCATTTACTGCAATTCATCTGCAGTAAAGGTAATTCAGCTCACGAAAACTGTCTACGAGCACTAATACACTTTAAGTTTCATTTACACTTGCATAAGGAGCTTCTTAAAGTACATTGCGGCCTACTAATATATTTGCGGATTTTTGGGCATTGGTTAATGTATCAGAAAACCAAGAGTTACCTTCTTTTAAACGGTTTCAATTCATTTACTACAATTCAGCTGTAGTTAAGGTTATTCAGCGCACGAAAAATATCTACGAGCACTAATACACTTTAAGTTTCATTTACACTTACATTAGGAGCTTCTTAAAATACTTTGCGGCCTACTAATATATTTTCGGATTTTTGGACATATTCAGCTGAATTCAGCACATTAGCTAATGTATCAGAAAACCAAAAGTTACCTTCTCTTAAACGGTTTTAATTCATTTACTATAATTTAGCTGCAGTTAAGATCATTCAGCGCATGCAAAATATCTACGAGCACATATTACACTTACTAAGCTTTTGTTAAATTTGCGCAAAAAAGGTTTAGTTTTTCAACCCAAATTGTGGTAATGCTATTTTAGTCTCATCTAATTTCCATAGAAAAGCCATAAGTGCGCTATGCACGTATTTTTATATGTTCGTGTGTAAGTGAAGATGTCATTTGCCATATTCAATTTCTTTAACTGACCTTAAAATTGGCTACGAATTGATAAAACCAAATAACAAAAGCAATCAGCAATGCTGTCAAATATCATTGAAAGCAAATGAAAATGAAAAGCTGAATTTACCAATAGACAACTGAAAAGTTAATAAAAAAAAAACAAAAGAAAAGATAACAACAGAAGTGAGAGCAAATGTCAAGAAAATCAATCAATTGTGGGTAAGACAAGCGGTTGATTAGAATATGGCAATGGTTGTATATACATATGTGAATATATCTACGTAAGTGTTATTGAATACATACATACGCACATACATATGTACACACTCATAAATCACTCCTTTTCAATTTCAATCTAAAACGTTCATAAAAAGCGAGACCGAGAGAACAAATATATCTCAACGCCACTTTAACACATCAGCTAGCTTACGGTCAGTTGCAATTCAATCTCATAAAATTTTATGCAATTGTGCTCGTAAAGTTTTTTTTTTTTTTAACGATAACAATGCTTACTCTCTCATCGCAAAATGACTGCCAATGCTTGAGGCAAAAGTTTGGAGTGATCATGTGGTCGAATAGAGTACACAGCGAAGGCTTTGGTCAAATAAATTGGTTCAGGTCGAAAGCCAATGTGGTAAAGTCAGCAGAAAAGTATGTCAAACTCATATCCGAAACCACTGAAAAAGGATGAGGAATAAAGTGAAATACAACAACAAGTAGAAACGGAAGTGCATACGAAATTGAATTTCCAATGAATTTTTCTATGGAAATTGGAGCTTGATTTTGGCTAAACACATAAAACCCATGAAAAGTAAGTGAATGTAAATACAAACGTTCTTATGTAGATGAGAGGGGATATGGAAAAAATTATCGGTGTAAATTACTAGTACTGTATACATACATGCATAATATTTTAGTGAACTTGGTTCGATTAATTTTCAAGTTTTTGTGGCCATGAAAGCATGATAACTGGGTTAATGCATTTTGCGCCAATTTGAGAGCAAACAAATTGAAAGTAAATAATCTATATTAAGAAATTGAATTTAATATAATTGAAACTGGAGTTTTATGGCAGCCTTATATTTCATAAATGTAGTGCTTGACCAAACAAGTGGCTTATTAATTTTTTTGTTCAAGTCTGTTAAGGACTTTGTTGTAAATTGATAAATAAATAAAATAAATAAGTAAAATTAAACTCTTCATTTACTAACTTAGATATCATTGAAAAAAATATACTTACTAATTTTTTCCTTTTTGTCAGCTTTCGTAATAAACTCAAATCAAAAAAATAATTTTTAACTTAAAGTGCCTTAGTGAAACTGGCTGTTAGAAAACGATTGATAAAAAGTTAGTGTAGCATTTTGATGATTTTGGCGTGAGTTCAAATTCAGCTCTATTCAGAGCAATTCAGCGCTATATAATCTGATAAAACGTAGAACATCTGGTATTTTTCGACATTTTAGGTACAAAGAAGTTAATTCAGCGCACTAAAGAATACGTTTTGAAATATTTATTTGCTGAATTCAACAATAGTTAATGTAATTAGTTAAAAATGGTTTGATATTTAGCATATTAAAACAATTCTGGAATATAAACTTTAGGTGGATAGGCAAACATTTGTATTCAGCGCAATAAAGAAATGGTTTTTAATAAAAATGTTAAGCAGTTGAATACATGAACTGCTTTCAGCCCAATTCAGCGCGATATATTTGTGAACGATTAAGTGAAATAAACACATTATGTTGAAAACTTAGCAAGCGTGTTATGTAAAATACTATAATTAATTTCAGTACACCTATTGCACATGAGCCCAAATCAGCGCACTAAAAAGTTGAACGAGCTAAATCAACTCAGCGCGATTCAGCGCACTAGGTAGTACTTTTTTTTTAACAAAGTGAGCATAATTGTATGTATTGCAACAACTAGCAAACGCTTTCAGGCGAATTCAGCATGCTGTTTCGCAAAAAATTCAGCGATATAAATCTATTTAGTTAAAAAAAAATAGCAATAGTAAGATATCTAGATGCCGTTTGGCACTTGAACCTTAGACAAAGGGCCAAAAATTTGTTAGGTGAGGCATTGTAGTTCATTATTCAGCGCACTAAAAAATAAGTTAATGAGAATAACAAGTAACGGTTGAATACACTAAATCAATTCGGCGCAATTAAGCGCACTAGAAAGTACAATTTTTGAAGAAAATCGACCAAGTTATGTATATCGCAGCAATTCGATCAATAAAATAAATGCTTTCAGGCCAATTCAGCGCGCTATATGGCAGAAAATTCATGGAAATAAATATATTTACTTAAAAGCATATCAGTATTAATATATTTAAGTGCTGTTTACTGCTTAATATTTAGACAAATAGCCGGACATTTTTAAAATAAATTTAGTACAAACTGAGAGCTTTTGCTAAAATGGGAAAACAATTCTTTTTGGCTTATTCAGCGCAATTCAGCATGCATATTATTGTTTTCACAGCTTAATGTTCTTAATATTGCATCACTTTCAAAGCCGTATCTTCAATTCAGCGCAATTCAGCAAGCGCATTTTTGTACCCATTTTTCACTTAATTTCAATTTACATAAACTAGTAAGTAAGCTAGTAATATCTACAGTTCACAGAGCTTCGCTTTACATAATCTCTATGACTGTACATTCAATTCAGCTCAATTCAGCCCACGCTAGATTATGTTAAATTACTTTCATTTAGAGACTTTAGTAAGTATTTAATGTGTTTTACCTACATACATATTTATGTGCAACATAAACATTAGGATAGAAAATTTAGATATATGTATGCACGGACATGCATACATGTAATCGCACTGCTGCGGATATTATTTCGACTTCCAGCGAAAATGAATTCTGTAATTGAAAAACACAATTATTTCAGCAACCATCTATGAATACAAAATGTTACAAAAACTAATGGGGCTGCATTAAGCACCATGAAATAATATATTTACGTATTCGATGACAGTCAAGTCAAATGTCAATTG
>NW_016177439.1:0-8503 GCF_001687245.7 Rhagoletis zephyria | reverse complement strand
TAGTGTGTGTGAATATGTGGCTTTGTTGTTGGTGTTTGCTTTAACTGTTGTTGTTATTGTATCTGCACACACTAATTTAATTTTAATTATCTACGATTAGTGTGCACTTTTTGGCTGGCATTCGACGTTCTCATCATTCAACATTTGACGACGCTTGCGACATTGCCGTTTCGTTTTTGACTGTATAATATTAAGCGCAGATATTTGTGTTTATGTAATTATGTATGTACAGTAAAGTCGGAGTTTTAATACCCAATTGATTATTTAACCATTTTCTATTCTTAACTATTTTGTTTGTTTTATAGGACACCTAAAAACCTCAAAAAATGCAATGGGGGACCCATTCCCAAATCACTGGTATTAAAAAAAGCTAAAATAAACAATTGGATGTTATTATTGGCAGTCTCCTAAAGTGAAACAAAGTTTTCGGATCGAAAAATATTGATTTTCAAGAAGCATATACAATTTCTACGAAAAGTTGTTTTTTTTCATATAAAATACATGAAAATCTTTGAGTGCTTTGAGCGACCTCAAAATATTTTTTGATTTCAAAATAAAAAACAGGCTTATAATTTTTTCGGTATAGTAAAATCCTAGGGGTATCTTTGGACCACCCTAATGTACATTGCGGTGTCCCAGAATATGGGGATGAACTCTCTCGCGAAATTCGATATGCATGCCATTTGATTTTTCATTTTGACCGTAACAACGTAAACATACATATACGGATCAGGGATGTTGCGAATATTTGCATTCGCCTTCGTCATTCGCATTCGCATCAAATGATACGCCTGTTTTACGAATGCGAATGTGTACATGGGCAGAGAGTCCACTCTAATATTGTTTAAATGGCTCTAAGTCTGTCTAATCAGGGTGCGGAAAATAACCGGCATTTAGCTTCAGGCACTAAATGGTTAAGTCNGAATGCGAATGTGTACATGGGCAGAGAGTCCACTCTAATATTGTTTAAATGGCTCTAAGTCTGTCTAATCAGGGTGCGGAAAATAACCGGCATTTAGCTTCAGGCGCTAAATGGTTAAGTAGTATATCAAGCAACATTGATGGGCCTTCAACTAGTACTGCTAAAAGTCTTATAAGCACTCCGGAAATAATTTTAGATTCCTCCAGCGAAAGCGAAGGCTCTGATGTAGAATCTGTAGACATTAAGAATTGTGAAATTTCAGCTCAATTGAAGGCCTATCTTAAAGAAAAACGAGCTTATCTCGGCAAAATCCTCTCGATTGGTGGAAAACTAAACTAAAATACGAAAAATTTACAGATCTGGCCCAAAATATTTGAGCGCTCCACCCGCCAGCGTTCCAAGTGGGCAATAGTTCAGTGCAGCCGGCCTTATACATATATGAGCCTCTAAGAAATCGCCTCATGGGAGAAAAGGCAGCAAAATTACTTTTTTTTTGAAGTATACAGCGTGGCGACGAATAACTGTTATNGAGCCTCTAAGAAATCGCCTCATGGGAGAAAAGGTAGCAAAATTACTTTTTTTTTGAAATATACAGCGTGGCGACGAATAACTATTACCCGGGTTTTTTGAGAAATAAAAGTCTTTTATAGATTTTGCGAAAAAAAAAATTGTATTGTTAATTTTCCATAGATTTTACTTTAGTTTTATTAATTAGTTTTTAAATTTTAATCCTTATATACATTTGTCAGCAGTGTAAACTTTAAGAGAAAGGTTCAATTGAGTATAACATTGACNTGTAGACATTAAGAATTGTGAAATTTCAGCTCAATTGAAGGCCTATCTTAAAGAAAAACGAGCTTATCTCGGCAAAATCCTCTCGATTGGTGGAAAACTAAACTAAAATACGAAAAATTTACAGATCTGGCCCAAAATATTTGAGCGCTCCACCCGCCAGCGTTCCAAGTGGGCAATAGTTCAGTGCAGCCGGCCTTATACATATATGAGCCTCTAAGAAATCGCCTCATGGGAGAAAAGGCAGCAAAATTACTTTTTTTTTGAAGTATACAGCGTGGCGACGAATAACTGTTATCAGGTTTTTTGAGAAATAAAAGTCTTTTATAGATTTTGCGAAAAAAAAATTGTATTGTTAATTTTCCACAGATTTTACTTTAGTTTTATTAATTAGTTTTTAAATTTTAATCCTTATATACATTTGTCAGCAGTGTAAACTTTAAGAGAAAAGTTCAATTGAGTATTACATTGACAAAAAAAGTAGAGTATAACGCTATTATGGAAAATTCATTTGCTTACAATGCGAGCAGAGAACTGGCGAATCGAAAGCGGCTATAGCATGTAACAGGTTACTTCCATATCCTCATACATCTGAAGATTGTGTTTTATATCGGCGTCCAAAAATGAAATATTGGCACGGAGGCAGGAGTTTCGGAGTTGTATTTACGCATAAATTAAACCTTCATTGGATCTTGCCAAATAGGCGCACTCACATACATCCCCACATAAATAATATTCAATCTGCAAAAGCATACCCTATGAANGCAGAGAACTGGCGAATCGAAAGCGGCTATAGCATGTAACAGGTTACTTCTATATCCTCATACATCTGAAGATTGTGTTTTATATCGGCGTCCAAAAATGAAATATTGGCACGGAGGCAGGAGTTTCGGAGTTGTATTCACGCATAAACTAAACCTTCATTGGATCTTGCCAAATAGGCGCACTCACATACATCCCCACATAAATAATATTCAATCTGCAAAAGCATACCCTATGACGCTTTTTAAATCTATATGTTTATAAACACATACTAGAGATGATCGAAATGAAAAAATCGATTTTTGAATCGATTCGAAGCGATATAAAAATAATCGATGCAGGAAGAAATCGTCGATTTAAATCAATCTCCCAAGACCGATTCATACAATTTGTCTGTTTGTTTGTACTCGGTACTCCAATCGTTCTATCACTACTCACCACAGTCTTTCGGAAGACAAAAGTCTTTCGTAGGACAATTGTCTATTCTGGCAACTATTTTGAAAGCTCTTTACTGTCTTTCGAAAGACCAATTGAAAGATCTGCTAACGAGGAGGTCTTATTATAATTCTTTTTAAAACAATAATAACTTCAAATAAAAAATTAAATTAAAACATAATAATAAAATTAAAGAAAAGCTATAATAAATAGATTTTTTTAATTAAATTTAAAATAAAATATATATTTTTTGCCTTTTATAAAAATCGAAAAATTAAATTAGAAAAAAATAAATAAATCAAAAAAGGAAATAGCACTTAAAAATTAAAAAGAAAAAAATTGTAATTTAAAGAAGATAAAATAAAATCCCAGAATTGAAAAGGAACACAAAAATATATATTTTCTTTTTAAAACAATAACATCTTAATACTAAGAAAAAATTAAGTTACCAAAAGAAAAATAAATTATGTTTAAAAAAAGAAAAAATAAACAAAACAGGTTTCTAGAAACTCAATGAAATTAAAAAACATATTTTTATAACCAAAAAAATGTAGATATTTAAAGAAAATTGTAATAAAAAAAAGAAAAAAAGAAAAAATTAATAAATAGAATAAGTTACTAAAAATTAAATGCAACTAAACAAATGATATTTTTAAAAGAATAACATCTAAAATTAAAAAATTAATTTTAAAGAAATTTAAAGAAATATCTATATATTTTTGTCAAAAANTAACATCTAAAATTAAAAAATTAATTTTAAAGAAATTTAAAGAAATATCTGTATATTTTTGTCAAAAAATAAATACAATCTAAAACTTAAGTCAAAAAGAAAAAAATATACATTAAAAAAAAGAGAAAAAAAATGCCGCTTCTCCAGGACTCGAACTCTGATCTATGGATTGCTCATTCCAGCATTGTGACTGTTGAAGCGACGCGAGCTCAACGATATACAAGCACGGTTGCCAAACACTTAGAAAAAATGTTACCAAATTTTTTTTTAAAGATTACCAAAAAGTTACCAAAAGTATTAAAAGCCTTTTTTTCTGTCTATTGCCACACAACTGTTTTATTTATCTATCGATCATCTTTTTTAGTAGCTTGACTTCATCACAAAAAAGTTTACAAAAACTCTTTTATTTTTATATGTATTCCCCATTAACGAGCCGTAAGCGAAAAACCTATTTTTATTTTCAGTACAATTTCTAAACTGGAACCAAATTAAAAAATTGCAAATATCTCGAAAACATGTCCACAAGAATATTTACTCGATTTTCGGAATCAGCGAGCTATTCTCTATAGTGGCAGAACAAAAACTAAAATTTGTGATCCAGTGTAATAATTGATCTATAGATTTTCACCCCTTTGGATCAATTCCTTGAATTTTTATTTGATTAAATTAAATATATTTCATGACCAATTTTTATTTTTTTAAGCAATTTTAAACTTTAAGTTAATAAAATAACTTTAACATTTTAAATAAACTACTATGTAGTACGAAAATAAATCTCTTCTGAGGCAAGGATAGCTTCATTATTCCACAGGTAAATATTAAAATCTCGTCATATATTTCACTGCATGTCTTTCAGACAATTTTCTGTGGGAAAACTCAAATAATAATCTNTAAATTAAATATATTTCATGACCAATTTTTATTTTTTTAAGCAATTTTAAACTTTAAGTTAATAAAATAACTTTAACATTTTAAATAAACTACTATGTAGTACGAAAATAAATCTCTTCTGAGGCAAGGATAGCTTCATTATTCCACAGGTTAATATTAAAATCTCGTCATATATTTCACTGCATGTCGCAATTTTCGGTGGGAAAACTCAAATAATAATCGTCTAAATTTGAAACACCGCGGCCTACACCATGACCCTAACTCCTAATGGCACATGTATATGTAAATATGTGCATATCGCTAATCATAAATCACAATTTCGTATCTATCATCAAAAACAAATTCATTCAATAAGAAATTAGCTGTGTGCATGTTACCTAGCCGCAGATGTTGTATGATATTCAAAAATATTTTAATGTATTTAAGCATTTTGTCTGAAGTTACCAAATGGGATCGGATGTTACCAAATTACCAAAATAAAAGTTACCAATTTTGGTAACATTTTACCAAAGTGGCAACCGTGTATACAGAGCTTTCTCGCAAAATAAATTTTCACACCACGAGTGGTGAGTGAGAGGGCTTTTTTCTACGACTTTTGTGCTAGAATAACAAAAGTCTTCNCAAAAATATTTTAATGTATTTAAGCATTTTGTCTGAAGTTACCAAATGGGATCGGATGTTACCAAATTAACAAAATAAAAGTTACCAATTTTGGTAACATTTTACCAAAGTAGCAACCGTGTATACAGAGCTTTCTCGCAAAATAAATTTTCATGACGAGTGGTGAGTGAGAGGACTTTTTTCTACGACTTTTGTGCTAGAATAACAAAAGTCTTTCGAACTATCTTCCCAAATGTCTTTCATTTGTCTTACGAAAGACTTTTTACTAGCCAGAATTGCCCTACAAACTACAGCGAGATGCAATATCCAAGCCCCCCCTAATTTTTAGTACGAGCCACAAATTAAAATTTTCTAGATTTTCTAATGCAATGTTATATGCATCGATTGGGAAAAAATCGAATGTCGATTCTCAACTTTTTTGGATCGATTCACGGATCGAATTGAAACTAAAAAATCGACAAAGAGTTGAATTGGAAAGGCAGGATTAATCGATCTTCGATTTAATCGTTTTAAAAACGGCAACTCTAATACATACATACATACATACATACATACATACATANCCCTAATTTTTAGTACGAGCCACAAATTAAAATTTTCTAGATTTTCTAATACAATGTTATATGCATCGATTGGGAAAAAATCGAATGTCGATTCTCAACTTTTTTGGATCGATTCACGGATCGAATCGAAACTAAAAAATCGACAAAGAGTTGAATTGGAAGGGCAGGATTAATCGATCTTCGATTTAATCGTTTTAAAAACGGCAACTCTAATACATAGATACATACATACATCCAAATGTACTTCATATGCTTGCATACATACATAAGCAGCGTATGTCCGATTAGCACGCGCGATCACTGCTCCACCAACAGCGACAGCAACAGAAAATCTAACAGCAACAACAGCATACAAAACAATCAAAACTAACAAAGCAAACATTCGCAGAAATAGCAACAATAGCATTCACAGCAGCAGCGGAAGCGGCTGCAAATTATCCAAACACGCACAGAAGCGATAAAGCGATTAACTTATGTAGTGTTAGTTAAGTCCAGTTCGTTGCAAAGTGTAAACACAACATGTTGCGAGATGCATGTTGCCGGCAAACATGTTGTAAGTGGCGCCTAGAAATTGAAATTGTGTATATCGAAAATTTATGCATGCACAAAATTGCAATAGGGATGTGTAAATATTTAGCCATATGTATGCTACATGCATACTACATATCGTCGTTTAAAGTGCAAAACCGCGTATCAACAAAATGCAAAACCGCGTATCAGCAAAATGCAAAACCGCGTATGTGAAGATGTAGAGATTATTTTCTAGAGCGTAAAAATACTCATATTTCAAAATGGTTCTCTTTTTTTATAAAGCAATCGCATTTCTGGCTAGTATATTTCAGGACGAATGGATAAGGATTGAGCCAAGAGCTAGTGCGAGCAAATCCAATTTTCGGCAGCCAATGTCAGTTACGCGGTTTTGCAGAATGACGATACGCGGTTTTGTACTTTAAAGGACAATATGTACGTATGTATGTATGTATTTACACTAGACTGCCTCACGATCCTATACGAGGGAAATCGCTTTTCCTCTCGCCAGCAAATTGCAAAATATGATGAAATATACATTGTAGTACATAGTACGTATTTCAGCTGAATTCAATATCGTTTTTTTATGCAACCGAGCGGCATCATGTAATCCAGTGTAAAGGTAATAGGTGCCAACATAAACAAGAGACACCGCGATATAGAAGATCTCTTATTTCCCTGTGATATTTCCTAGCCCTGATGATCCAAGTCACTATTTATAAGCTTCTGTAATGAATGCTAATAGTTTCTTTCGTATATCCAAATAAGTACTTAGAGCTTCGATTGGAGCCTTACCATCGACGCCGACTAAAGCCATAGAGACCTTGCTTCACTTTCTACATGTGGGCTTATATGGTAAACTACAGGCAAGTTATAATGCTAATACATTAAACGAACTGTAGAATTGTAGAATTTTTGGGAAATCTTACATTAGACTTCAAGGGCCTGGACTACACAGTCCCGCCTACTGGACTAAAGAACCACCTCTCGAAAAGGATCCCCTCAAGGACTGATCTCCTATTCTGACTCAGCTGCCATCAACACTGAAGCTCCCAAGCTGGCTGATCGATTCTTTTATTAGTTCGCATACAGTTGCTTTCTGGCAATCCGTCTCAGTGGATAGGCCAATCCGGTGCAAGTGAGCGTGCAGATGACTATGACCAGTTAAGTAAACAGTTAGCAACTCGATGTTGACTCAATCATCTCTATTCAAATCTGTTCTTATTTTTATTGACATTTCAATGCATTTTTTGGTGCGGGCAACTGGTCTAATAGCTTCCCTGCTTTGTGAAGGGGCATACAAATGATACAAAAGGGTGGTGAAAGTAACGCAATTATGTATAGCGGATTTCGCCAGATAGCCGGAAAATATTTCTTTTTAAAACGTCAGATCGAAGGATTGGGAGGAAAGTGATTCACCTTTTCTACAACATAGCTTAGTCTCGCGCTGCTCGAAGAGATACTTTTCATAGCCAAAATTTGTTTAATGTGAGTACAGAAGTTGGCATGGTATCGATGGGAATTGTTATCCTCCTATTTTTTTATATACAAATATATATTTACTTTTTAGGACTTTTATGTAAAGTTTTCCGTAAATTCGGTACAATTTTATAATTCAATTTACCATCGCTGATGGAATATCAGCTGTAAAAGAGGGCCAGAAACAAACAGGTGATTGCTCTTTATCCAATAAACATACCTCAAAGTCAAAATTAAACATACCTGGCAGGGTTGCATAGAGAATCTGACTCAAATTAATTGCCAATTAATTACATATTAATAAATAAATTGAATAACAATTAAGACTTAAATAGTTGAAAAGTTTCTTAATTGCCAATTAGGTGCCTGTGTGAACATAGTCTTAATTTCGAAAAATTATAATTAGTTTCATACGTATAATTTAAAAAATAAAAGTCGGTGGTTGATTTTTATTGATGACTTTTATAAACTGTTATCTAAGATATATAGTTAATATAAACGTCAAAAATAACTGTTATTTACAGATTTTTTTTGGTAAAAATAAAAAAATAATTGTTATTTTTTTTAAATTTGCATCGAAATAATAAATTTGATTCTCGGCGAAAAAATAAATCCATCGGTATGTATCACTTATGACGGTTTTTATCAATAAATGTTATGTTCGATCCCTGCGGCGAATATCTCAGCTGTTTATGCGAGACCACCTCGTATGAATTCGCCCTACTTACCAGTGCTATAGTAATTATTACACAGTGCTACTATACTACACCATAGTTTTAT
>NW_016177438.1:0-8503 GCF_001687245.7 Rhagoletis zephyria | reverse complement strand
ATTTCGGGCTGTCACAACGTACAACACCTTTCATTATTGCATCATGATATTTTAGAGTTTCGAATTCAAAGCAAACAATGTAAAAAACTCAAAGATTCATTATAAAACTTAAAATTAAGAATCACAAATTTAGAAAAAAGAAAATTTGAAAAAAATCAATATTAAAAAAAAATTACAAAATCTAAATTCCATTAAGCATAAAAAATTAAAAACTTTATTAAAGAAATTTAAATTTTGGAAAAAAAATTTAGCAAGCATTTGTATTGCAGAAAATATTGTGGAAAAATAATCAAAAAATTTTAATATTAGAGACTATTTAAAATTTAGAAAAAACGTGTACTTATGGAAACAAATTTAAGATTAGAATTTCAAAGTTTGGAAAAATTTTAAATTTAAGTAAACTTGAATTCGACGAAAACAAAATAAAAACCGATAACCAAATACGTTTAATTAAGAACTAGAAATTTAGAAAAGCAATAAAATTTTAGAAATAAATCTTTTTCAAAAAAAAAAATTGAGATCAAATTNGGCCGAGCTTCTCCTCCGATTTGTGGCGTGCGCCTTGATGTTGTCACACAAAGCGGAGGGACCTACAGTTTTACGCCGACTCCGAACGGCGATTGTATTTTTATGAGAAGCTGTTTTTCATGGCAGAAATACACTCGGAGGTTTGCCATTGCCTTCCGAGGGACGACCGCTGTTAAGAAAAAATCATTTTCTATATTTTTTGGGATGTTGCTTTGACCAGGGCTTGAACCCAGGTGCTGATGTGTGAAAGCGCGCACTGCTTACCACTACACCACAGCGGCCGACGAATAAAATTTTAGAAATAAATCTTTTAAAAAAAAAAAAATTGAGATCAAATTTAAATTGAAACATTAAAATGTTCATGAAAACCTTATATTTAATTTCAGAAAAACATTGGTTTCAAGTATTCAATTATAAAATTTGATCAAATTGATTTTCACATATAAAATACAACATATAAACTCTATTTCTTATTATTCCAGTACGATTGGATTAATTTATGTTCTTTGTAATTGCATTGCTTTGCTTATAGCAAATGACAAGCGCTTCTTATAATTAGTTTTTATCTATTTTATGTGCGGCGTTAAAATTTTATATCCAAAAGCAAAAAAACAAAGCAATACATAAAAAGAAGAGTTCGCCAAACTCATTTTCGTCACATACGCTTCAGCGGAGCAGACTGCTGGCCTGCAGTGATTTTGAAGCGCTCAAATTCGCTTTTAAAACGATTTATTGCTAATAAATGTCAGCGGGCGATTTTTATATATTTTCGCATGTGTAAACAAACGCTTTTGTGTTTGTAAAACGTTTTCGATTATTAATTTTTTTTTTCGTTTTTTTCTAAAGCAGTTCAAAATATCAGTATTTTAATTTCAACTTTTCGACGCATACCGTTCAGGCAAATTTTAATATATTCCAATGAAAAATGCATATAACAAAAATATTGAAATTTGTAAATATGCAATACAACCGTATTTGTTTGTATGTCAAGTTGGAAACGTAAATTGATTTTTATTGAACTTATTTGAATACGAGAAGCTGCTCCCTAAACCTGTTATCTGTTTTTGGAAGTATTTATTCATCTGTTTTATTTTGCTATTTGATTTCCTAGCGTTGCTTTTTGATCTCATATTTTGCTGGTATGCAAATTTATTTTTTAATATTTTTATGTTACGAAATAGTGTAAATAGTTAGCTGATGGAAATAGTTATTTGAGTTGCCAAATCGCACTTTCCAATTAAGTAATCTGTAATCTGAACAGAGAAATTTAAGAAGAAAATCGATTTCTTAAAATCATTTTCTGAACAACTCTAAACCGTCGTAAGCAATATTAAATACATAAGCAATTTGTGCCATAAGTACCTCAGCTTATTTCATTCGCGAACTTAGCAAACACGTGAAATTCTCAAACGACATATGAAATATATGTATATTACCTTATACAGTGCTAAGATCTGTCCTATCGAGGATGAGCGTTTATTACCTTTTTAACACCTACCATTTCACTCGCTCTTCGCTTTACTGTTTAGAGGAAAACAAAAGCGCTAAGACTTCGACAAGATAGCCAGAAATCCATAAAGCTTTCAATAAAAGCTCTGTGACAAATATTTATACCGAATTCCTTAATATTTATGCTGCTTATTCTCATGAAAGACGATTCTTCAGCGCCAAGCAACAAGGACGCCTGCATATCAGTTGCTAGTGCCATTGACCAAATTCTTAAACTGCGGTTGCAGCAGCTACAAGATCAGCAAGAAGATCATTTGATACGCGTGCGCATGCGTGGTAAATTCTTAAACAATCACGGTCATTATGACGTGAGTAAATGAACTCAAAAGACGCATTTTTGTGCCGAGCACAAGTCAGCTTTGGTGTGAATTTTTGCTGCAATAAACAATATATGACCGTAGATTACGGTGGTTCTTAAAATATCAACATCATGGGAACCTCATATAATTAAGGTTTCAAATTTTTATATCGATTGCTGAGTGGAAGATCGACCTATCTCGGATGCCATTTCGAAAACGCGCTATCTCAAAAAACTTTTCAAGAACGCCCTATTTCCGTATTCTATTGAAAAACACCTTATCTCAGAAATTGGTTTAAGAACGCCAAATCTCAGAATTCTGTTCAAAACGCCCTACATCAGTTCAAAATATATTGAAAATGTGCTGATATAGGGCATTTTTGAAACGAATTCTGAAATAGGGCGTTTTTCAACCAAGTCTTGGAATAGGGCGTTCTTGAAAAGTTTTTTTTTTTGGGATAGGGCATTTTCGAACTCAGCAGTCGATAATAAGTTCACAACAATTCAAAAAATTTTCATGAAAATTTCAAAATTTTTATTCAAATTACAGTGCTATCTGGGTCGAGTGAACTAATTAATGCACGACCAGTTCATAGAAAAGNTGTTCTTTAAAATCAATTTTGTTGCGCATTGCGTCTTTTAAAGTTAAATTTTTAAGAACTCTGAAGTGTCGTCTTTTCCCACAGCTAAAGCCAACACATGTTTCCTGTTGTTGTTGTATCGTTGTCGTCAAGCTCTATAGCGGTAGACCCAGGAAGCGCGAAGCCTCGATGGGGTATGTCCATAAGGCCAGACACATTAGCAGGGTGGGCTTCAGTGGGAATGCGAAGAGAGCGTCATGGAGCGTCTCTCCGAATGACGGGAATTCATTTGGCACATCTGCATTTATTCTGTTCAGGTATAAGTTCAACCTGCTGCAGTAGCCCAAACGAAGTTGGGCTATGTAATCCGAGTCTCCCGAGGCAGACGAAGCTCTGTCCCGTCCACGTCAGGTGATTGCGTGCCCAGAACGGCATTCACAGGTCGAGAGTCTATATAACTCGGGACTGGCTCTCTTTGCATTTCGTTCAAGGCCTGTCGGTAAGTTGTTGGGTTCAGAGATAGTTTTATGAACCCCGGACTTCGTCCGTCAGTTCATATAGATGCCTTCTGATTGCCGTGGCGAGGGTTCTTCGGTTAAGGCCACGAGTTATCTGGCTGTTTATGGCATCAAGTGCTGTTGTTTTGCTGTGCACATTACGGAAACCATGTTGATGCTTCGCTGGGGTTGAGTAATTTGTGTAGTGCGGGAGTAGAAGGGTCTCTAGTGTCTTCGCAGCCGAGGAAAGGAGAGCTATCGGGCGAGAATCGGGATCGGCCTGGCGAAGGGATTATCCTTTTTGTTATTAAGTTTTTCGTTACAGTTTTGAATTTGGAATGAATTGGTTTCAAATTTTGTTCACTCTACAAAGACTCAAAATTGTTCACTCTATAGAGTACTCAGTAGAAAAATTTTCATGTTCACTCTTTCGAGGTGTTCGTAGCATCGGGTGTTCACTCCAGCCAGATACCACTGTATTTTAGAAAATTTTCGAGTACTTATGCAGTTTAGTATCCCGTTTAATTTTAGTATAAAAAAGTAAGTTTCAAGTCGTTAGAGATTATCGTTGATTTTTTACAATTTTTCTTGTGGAGGGTGTTGCGCATTTTTTTCAATATAAAAGTAGATTTTGATTACGATTTGGGACTTGCACTCTCTATATTAAAATTGAACGGCCCACAAAACTGCACACTCAAAAATTTTCTAGAAATTCTGACTAAAAAATTTGAAATTTTGATGAAAATTGTTTGAATTTTATATAAAGTATGAAACTTTTATTTACATGGTTTATGTTATAGAAGTAACTAAATTTTCATAAGTAAAAATTAATGAAATAAATTGTTCATGAAAATAATTGCGAATATTATATTAGAACAAGGTGTACACTTACATTTGACACTGACTGTATATGAATAAGCCTCAATACGCTGAGTTATAGCTGGCCGAAGAGAGAATTTTGTGAAATACTTGTGGCTTGAAAAAAATTAACCATGGTTGCGAACCCTAAATATTTCATTAAACTTTGGAAATTTGCGTGGATGTCTTTATTTTAAACGTAGAACGAACTAAAGTGGTGTCCCATACAAAATTAAGCCGTTGACATTTTAAACAGCACCCTAATGTACATGCATATGTAACAAAAGTATGAAGTCACCCTTGAGTTAAAAACTCGATCACATTCCCCTACTTACAAAGTTGCTCGTACCTAATGCAGATGTCTATGTTTATATTTTTTTTATGAAAAAAAAACGTCATTGTGAAAAATGCTTGCGAGTGTGCGCACTAAAAGTAATTTGATATCGTTTATGAGCCTGCTAGCAACTAGACACAGCCTAATGCTTGTAAGTAAGTATGTATGAAGTAAATTGAATATGCCTCATTGACTACGTTAACCTAAAACTACGCACAAGTACAGCTGCCCTGATGACAGTGAAGTCAGCAAAATGGCACTTGTAATAATAGAGGCAGAGCGAGCGTGCACATGGAGGGGGGTAAGAGAGTGTGGGCAACCAACTCATCGCCAAACGGCACACTTGTGTGCCTCCTAAGCAAACGAAGTATAAAGTATATGACGCGCCGGCAGCAAATTGCTTTCCTGCCTGACTGTTCCAACTCAGCGGGAGATCTGCTGACATATTGCTTTGTAACGCGCAATGATCCTGTAAACAAAGGATATTTTGTTCGTATCAAATACATAATTTCCTTTCACATTTCCCATTGCTTTTCGAAGCATTGAATGGCACATAGAGTTCTGGGTCATTCCTTTTAGCAGAGTGGAAGACATGTGAGTGTGTGAGTATAAATTGCAGCTGCTGGATTTTATAAATAAAGTAGGGTGATAAATATCTTTTGAAAGTGAGAGAATACAAAAATTTTATGCAAGGTATACAGATAATTGAGAAGAGTACCTACTGCGGGTAGTTAAAAGTGATAAAGGACTGGCAAAAGTGGCAGGGTATAGTGATTTCCATTAGTTCAATAGATAAAGAACTGTTTTGATGACCAGTATGCATTGAATAAGAATGCTGTAGAATGTTTCATGCAATTTTCTAAACTGCCCAAAATATTTTACCCAATGAAGCTAACTAAAAGAAAATGAAAGAACAGTAATTTGGAGACTCAAAAGTAGTTGAATGACTCACGAAGTATTTAAGCAATTAAGGGAGTAATGGGACGACTCAGAAAGTGGTGGAATTACTTATAAAGTAGCTGACCGACTATGGGAGCGATTGAAGGACTCATAAAATGGCGTAGTTACTCAGAAAAAGCTCAGGTGGCTTGAAGAGTAGTCTAATGCCTCAGAAAGTGATCGGACGACTCAAAAAGTCGCTGAATGACTCATAAGATGGTGGGATGACTCGAAAAGAGGTCGAACCACTCAGACAGTAGTTGAAGGACGCAAAAAGTAGCAGACCGCCTCAGCTGCTGAGGATATCAGAAAGTACAAAAAGCAGCCGAACGACTTAATGAGTGGCTAAGAAAATCAGAAAATGTGACTAAAAAAAGAAGCTAAAACTAGTCAAACTACTCAGAAAGTGATTGCACGACTCTGAGGGTGGCCGATAGACTTAGATAGTGTTTAAACGAGTCTGAAAATAGTGGGGAGACTCGGGGAGTAATGCAACGGCCCAGATAGTTGTTAAACGACTCAAAAAGTGCACGATCGATTCAGAAAGTTGTCGAATATCTCAGAAAACTATTGAATGTTACCAAAAGTGGTCAACGCATTGTAAAACCTCTATACTTTAAGAAAATGTTATGGAGATGTTTATAAGTCTTTTTTTTTGTGTTTCTTGGATGATGGAGAACAACAATACTCCATGAGTAGCCCTCGACAAGATCAAATGACTCTAAGGAAAGCGTTTGTTTCATTTCTAAAAAGCCATCTAGATCAGGAAGCCCTGAATTTTATTTAATTGTGCCATATCTCGTCTAGAGTTTTATTTCTGTTTTATACATATGTACAGATATACATCTATAATCTTTAATCATTTCATTAGAGAGTACTGTTCCTTTTACTTCACCCGATTTTTCAATAGCCTTTTTGTTGCTTTTATAACCTTGAACGAAAGTTTAATTACTCGACACACTAATCCTCGCAAACTTTCCAAATCTACCCTGTTGACTTCTTTTTCGTAGCTCAGCCATCCATCGCCTGAGCAAAGTCCACTAACCCAATAGCAAAGTCAAAGGCCATCTATCCAAATAGTAAACTGTGTCACTGGCCGCAATGAAAATTCTATTTCGAAATGAAAGTCCAAAACAACCAATCGAATAAACATTCACTACTAACTACTTGCGCTAAATGGATGAAGCCACCAATTAGACTGACATTTATAGTGGCAATTTGTGCTGGTAACCTCCTGAGTGGCACCTCTATCACTCAAATCAACGAGCAGCAACGTTTTGCATAGCTAAAGGTGGCAGCAAATAGGTAAAAGAAGTGGCAAATGCAGCCAGTGGTTGGCAGCTGTTTTTCCTTCAAGAGCTTATTTTTATTGTATTCTTGCAAAAACATAAATATATACTAAAAAGTGGAGCACATTTTTTGTTTTGTTTTGCTAAATGTGAGGCGCTAAAATCTGCAAATGTGAGTATGTTGGTGTAGTTAACTTGCTTTGCGCTTTGTTTTATAATTATTGCAAGTATGTGTGTGCGCTGCTAGCTGACCCCAATGACCCTCATTTGTGGCACACTGCCTGACTGGCAGCATGGCCAACTTGGCTAACAAGCCGAGAGGTGCTCTGCTTAGTAGTCGAGCTTGTTGGCCGCTTGACGCTAAATGCGCTTGGGATTTGAGATAGTGGTGGTGGTGGTGGTAACGTTTTGGATGTTTACAGCGCTGTTGACTGTTGGTAGTTGATAAATACTTACAAAAATAGAGCAATAAAAACTTTGCTTGAACTAAGAGCTGTTAATTAAACGGAGAAGTGAGTAAAAGAGAGCGATTTCTGCTGTTTACATTTATCATTTATTTGCAAGTCAGTGCTAATTACAACAATATCAATTCTAAGCAATCACGAGCAGTGGAGCTATTCTCAAACGAGTTAGCGACAAATATACTTAGCGGCATTCATTGTACACGCAGGCAACTTGCAATAGCGATCGGAAAATTGTCGCTAACTCGTTTGAGAATAGCCCCACAGATTTGTAAAGATGACAGCAACTTTTATTATAAAAATCGCTCCTTAACAACTTTTTTTGTGCGTTTTATTTAATAAATTCTTACATAACAGTTATTTTTGATTTGACTTTTAAAAGTCATCAATTCAAATCCGACGCTGACTTTTATTTTTTAAGTCATACTTATAAAAGTCACTTCTATAAGTCGTAGTATACTTTTATTCTAAGACATATAATATAAAAATCAACAAATAACGGTTATTTGCAGATTATTTGGATATTGAATAGATTTTTTGCTTATAAGAAACTAAAATAATTCTTCTTCAACTACTGTAAACCTTCAGTAAAGTTTTAACTCTTTTTCTAGGCCATTTATTATGCTCAAAGGTAAGTAACTAGAAGTGATGCCTTTGAACTGTAGAGCATCCAAACTTGATAAGTTTTAATGACAGATGCATAAGTATCGAACTAGGAGACTGTTTCACAAGTTCAGTTTGAATTAAACGCTTAGCTTGGAGTGGTTGTTCAGTTCTATTCGTAGAACGCCGAACTCGCTCTACTTTCGAAGTCGAATCATCATTTCTCAACTGGAAGGCTGTTTCACAAGTTCAGTCCTATCAATTCTCGCAAACCTCTCATTCAAAAGTTATGTGGCAAGTTATGCTTATAAGAATCTAGGAATATTTTTCTTTGATTTCCTTCCATTCTTGGGCATCTATTGTGTTAAAAAGTCAATAGAATTGATCCTCTTCAGCAGCTGAAAAAAAAATCTAAAATCGCTTAGGATTTATGCCAAAGGCATTATCAGCGAACTATTTAGAATACTGTTTCACAAGTTCAATTTGCCACAGCGTGGCTGCACAGTGATGGCAAAGAAATGATGAGGATAGTGAGATGACAACTACACGCATATATGTATTTAAGCAGAAATTCATGCGAATACTTTTAAGTGCCAATCTTTTAAG
>NW_016177436.1:0-8504 GCF_001687245.7 Rhagoletis zephyria | reverse complement strand
TTCCCGTCTAGAATATGCCGCAATTATTTGGCAACCTTTTCATACGACGCATGGGACTTCGACTCCAGCTTCGTCGACTGGGTGCTTTTGTTCGTTTTCTCCACTTCTTTCAGTGCTGCTGCCATTTAAGTCTGCTCTCTCACAGCAGGCGTGAGAGTTGAGTGGAGAATCAACGGATCGCCTGTTTTGATTGCACCTTTTCGACGTTGAGCTTTCCTTGCATTGTTGGGCGCACATTTTTTTTCTGCACCGAGGCGGGTACGTATCTTGGCTGCATCAAGATAGTGGTGCGACGCGATGTAAGCATGTACATCTAAAATATTGGAAGTGTGCCATGTAGCTTGATGGATCTATTTAAGCTAGAAGCTAGCTATATAGTACCAAGTTTCGGGCCCCGATCAGCCTCAGCCCGTTATCAGACTTTTCATCGTGGAGGCTGATTTTTTCGACAGTGGCACCAAAGATCCCATCGTTGCCCACCTTGGCATTGAAAACGCCAAGCACCAGTTTTATACGTGTCGGAGGCAGCGCTAAAATGCACCCTCTAAGCGCTCATAGAAGGGGTCCTTGGATGCCGCGTCCTTCTCTTCCATCGGAACATTGCCACATATAAGCGAGATGTTGAAAGAATCTCGCTTTGATACGGATTTTTGCTAGACATTCGTCGACTAGAGTGAACGGCGGTACTCGGCAAAGGAATCTCTCTCCTACCACAAATTCCTTCCTTTACGTGAAAACTGTATTAGACGTCGCAAGCCTCCTCGTTCACCTTCCGTTGCATAAATCTGAAAGAACGTCAAAATCCGTTTACATTATCATCCACCAATTCTAAAGAGATTATTTTTTGATGAAATTTGGTGTACACTGCTATTTTAAGCCACAATTTTCCAATTTGGAAGAAAAGGAAGAGTTTCTTGCAATGATGCCAATCAACTAAAAAATTTGTTTGGCTCCACGTACTAAATTTGATTAGTTATGTATACATTTGTCTATATCTATCTCGATTCGTTTTGCCTGTTACAAACAACCGTTATGTGAAAAAAGGTAATAAAACTCTTGTGAACACGTGCGTTCGGGTTAAGGCGGCTACTAACACCTAGGTCCTCGAACGACACACATAAACAGTTTTCACCATAAGCACGTCTCAAGTATCATATAGCAGGACTTATTAAAGTAATAAGATGTCGGTACCTCAAAGCATGCTCAGAGTAGTCTGACGCATACTCCGGACAAGCCGTCTGGATTTTTTTTGTGGACTCTGCATGACTCACAATCATCCAAAGGGGGTGGGTGATGACTACCATTGGCCACAGAGTCCGTCCACCATTTTTTGGTTGATTTTTGTATACATTCAAACAACCCGGTTTCCAGGTCTCAATGAGTTATTCGTGGTCCTTCGATACCATTGCATACTGGTTTCAGGTATTTTTCTTGAATTATGAATTTCAAATTCTGTACTCATTAAAAAGTAACGTAATTTTTCATCGGGACTTATATCTCAATTAAGACGAGAAACCCGAATATCTTAAAATCGTTAATTATAATAGGCAAATATTTATTGGTAAATTCTTTTCATTGCCTCCGGTTCGACTGGGTCTATGAAGGAGGGCATGTTAGGTAGAGGTTTCTCTCCAACAGAAACCTAATTTCGCAAGCCTTTTTGGAGTCGCTTATTCCGCCATTATCTAACAGAGAGTAAGATTTTTCTATAGGCCAGGTATCGCGAATGTTTTGATTTTGTTTGGGTTTCACGTTGGGTTTCAGCGTTTCAAAAGTTACTTGGCCTGTCGTGGCAAGAATCGATGCCATCCTTTCCAGGAACTTTTAATGAAGTGGGTTTTTTTAGATTTTATAAACTTACTATATAACTTACTTAAATTTAAATTTATTTAGAGCTTATCCTTGGCTCTTGCTGTTGGTATATTAAATCCAATAGTCTTTCACCCAGTACTCCTTCCATGCATACCGCTTACTCAGCCATGTTGATTGTAACGTGACTTAATTGCAAATATTCTGAAATCGAATGGTCAGTGGTCAGCAACAGCAACAGCAGCAGNAACACAGCTATTACAAACACATACATATCTACGCACATTGGGCACTGTACGCACGCCGCACATTCATTGAATCGCACTACGTCCGGGCAAAGTGAGGAACTCATTAAGCAACAGTAGACTAAAATTAATAAGGTTTCAGATAACGTTTAGTAAACGCTTACTTAGTGCCTGACTGAGCAAGTGGTGAATGGGTGAATGAAGCAAAGGTTGAGTATACGCAACGGCGGCTAACTTGCATTAATGCCTTGTTGCATATAACTTTCTGTACATATTTACATACATATGAATGTCTGGCTGGCTGTGGAAATGTACACATTAGCTTTGATGATTGAGTATGTAATCTACATACATACATATATACAAACAAACATATTTGTAATGGCAAACGTGTAGTGCTGCTTACAACGCAGTTGCCAGCGGCGTCGCCAACTGAACCGAATATTTAGCTGAGCTGAAAATTGATTTATTTGCAAGTGCGAGCGAATAGCAATCAGCTTAATATCCATCAAAACACACACACACTACATACATACATACGAACAACTACATGGAACTATGCGCAAGCAAGTATTACAGCTAATACCCATTCAACTGTAAGGAAATGTATTTATACAGCTTGTGTTGCATGCGCGCGTGTATTTATGTATGTATGTACACATGTATATGTTGGTGATTTTAGGGGGTGTCATGTTTGTATTTGTAAGTATATGAATATAATCGATGTTTTAATTTCCTGTTGAAACGCAAACGCAATAGCCGGCAGTCAGGCAACCCAACCAAGTTAGCGTAGAAGAGGTAGCAACGAAAGCTAGGAACAAACTAAGGAAAAAATTCAGCAACAAGGCAAAAACGACCGAAGGCAGACACCGAAGCATAAAATATTCTACAAACAACAAAGTCGCCTCCACTGCCACCGTCTAAGTAAGTATGTATGTATATAGTTATGTTAGCAGCCACTGTTGCCTGCGCTCTGCAAAGCGTAAAAACCCAATTATTTCACCATAACAACAAATAACCACAATTTATATAATTTAATGTGACCTTCTCCATTATAATGTAGTATTATCCTTGACAAAGTGATTATTATTATTATTTTATGTGTAAGCAAGTATGCGAGAGGCTTTGCAATTTATCTGTGCTTTCCATTATATAGCTACATACATATGTATGTGTGCGTGCACATACTTTCTGATTTTTTTTTGTTTTTTTTGTATTGCTTTGTATTTTATCAACGTTCTCACACGTAAAGAAAGCATTCATCATCGAGAGGCATGAAGAGACGGGATTTCGTGTTATCCTTAGCAGCGCAGAATGAGTTTAGTTGATGTAGCTTAAGGGTGCTTGTGTGTACAAATAAATATATTTATTAGTGCGATTATGCAAGCGACATACAATTTTTCGTATGGATGATTTGAGCTGTAATAAAATTATGATAGATCACCACTATAACTGCGAATGTTTCGGAAAGTAATTGGACGGAAATTATTTCGAATGAAAATGTATGTATCTGTGTTAGATTATTTTTTGCGTGCTAAATTTAATTAAGGGATATTTGCAGTTACTACTGCCTTCAAAAATTTCAGTTGAAACGACCGAGGCCTCCATTTGGACATGCCGGCAGCAGAAGAGGAATTAATGGGAATATCACTCCCAAATTGGAAAGATGGATGTACTAAACTATCGCCGAATTCGCCTTAATATACGGCACGCTAGGTTGGTGAAAGAAGACAGAAATGACTAGCCAATGTGAGCATAACTATTGTGATGACAACAACATCGACAGCGGGTACGTAAGCGCTTCCAAGCCTGATGAAGCCAAACTTCGCCTGAAACTTCAAGGCCATATTACCTAATGCAGCCGGTTGAGTCAATGAATGGCCTTGACCTCAGAAAGATAGACGTATACGCATACTGATGACTTCAAAAATGGTGTCGGAGAAGGTTCTATGGAATACAATCTAGAAGGCACTGCCTTTCCGACTCTCTCGTCGCGTTAATTATACCAAAGCAAACCAACATAACTAAGTTGCAGTAGCCATGGAGATGCTGGGAGCATCGTTTTTGTAAAGAAAGGGCGCTTCGAGAACACCCCCCTCGCTAACTAATTCACCGCATATTTTTCTGCAATAACAGGTGTTATGTCCTACGCAGCCTTTTCAATAATCTGAGTCGGGACATTGATTTTGGCCACGGTTCCCACTTAAGTATTATTTTATGTTTAACTAAAATATAAAATTTTAACCAAAATATGTTTTAGCCAGAGATTTAATTCTTCCTATACGCATCATCGGCAAAAAGTAGGTAACGAAAAAAATTGCCAAGAGTTTTGTAAAAGAGTTTACAATGCTGGAGCATTTTTTACAACTGCTGCTGTCATTGATACCGCTGCTGGTACTTCTGCCTTCGTTTTTATGCCTTTATTAATTTTCTCCGCAGTATTTATTTTTTTATTTTTTGTTCTAGGCGCTGTTGCTGCTGTCTATATCTACATACAGTATATATTTACAACTCTGCTATTTATGGTATTGCTGCTGTTGCTGCATTTTTTCGGTTAAATGCCACTAATTAAAATTTCTACAACGTTTTTCTGTTTTTAATTATTGCCTATAGGCGCTGCCGTTCATGCTCGTAAAATTTCTGCTTCCCTCTCATTTACTGGCTTTTTTTATTTTACATATACATTTTCTGTTATTTTTAACTTCATAAAATAATCACCTTTTTTATGATAACTTGGTTTTATATTATACCCTTCTCAACACGATTTATTTATATGCGGAGGTGTTTGCATTTTTGAGAAAATAGGCTTTTCGTGCGCGAATTTTTACCGTTTCCAAGCCATTTTGGTTTTAATTTCAATTTATCCTCACACAGACACTCTGAAATTTTAAAATACTTAAATAACCTTTCAACCGATACACTGACGCCCTTACTTTAGGAATGTCATAATCCTGAACCCATCGACCATTACTCTTATTGCCTATCAATACAGTTTCTATGGTTCTCGCGTTGCATTATTTTGGAGTATTTTCTGATATTATAAGCAATGTAGTTTTGTGGCACAATCCGTAGAGCTGAGTGATTGATGATGATGCAACGCTCAAGTTCTGATTTTTTTTTATTTATTAAAAGAGCAAATTACGGTGACGTAACTTTGAAAAATGTTTGGCGCTTTTAACGTGGTCTTGACTGCTTGCCTTACCAACATTTCAAATTTCCACTTATCGTAAAATGCGCTTCATGGTAATTTTTGCCATTTGGTATATGTATAATATAAGGATAATTTATGTAGGCTAGATGCAAGCCACTCTAGAAGACTTATCTAATTAAAAAATGTATTTAACAATTAAATTTATAAAGTATTGTAAGGTGCAAGACAACTAGGGAATATATCATCTCTGATATCTGCAGGTATATNTTGTGGCACAATCCGTAGAGCTGAGTGATTGATGATGATGCAACGCTCAAATTCTGATTTTTTTTTTATTTACTAAAAGAGCAATTTCCTTTGACGGTGACGTAACTTTGAAAAATGTTTGGCGCTTTTAACGTGGTCTTGAGTGCTTGCCTTACCAACATTTCAAATTTCCACTTATCGTAAAATGCGCTTCATGGTAATTTTTGTGTATAATATAAGGAAAATTTATGTAGGCTAGCTGAAGTCAAGGCATTCTAGAAGACTTATCTAATTAAAAAATTTATTTAACAATTAAATTTATAAAGTATTGTAAGGTGCAAGACAACTAGGGAATATATCGTCTCTGATATCTGCAGGTTAGGGCTCGTAAAATTATTCGACTATTCGACTAATCGGTTAACCGATTATGCTGTGAAGAAAAAATCTTTTTTCTATATTTTTTTGTCGGCCGCTGTGGTGTAGTGGTAAGCAGTGCACGCTTCCACTCCGCAGCACCTGGGTTCAAACCCTGGTCAAAGCAACAATCGATCAAAATATCGATANTCTAGAAGACTTATCTAATTAAAAAATGTATTTAACAATTAAATTTATAAAGTATTGTAAGGTGCAAGACAACTAGGGAATATATCATCTCTGATATCTGCAGGTATATAGCCGCTAAATTTAAACGTAGAATACGTGGTATGGTTAAGAGCAAATCCAAGTCAAAAACGAAAGCACACGCTAAGAAAAAAATATCGATAACAAAAACGATAATAAAACNCCCATCGACCATTACTCTTATTGCCTATCAATACAGTTTCTATGGTTCTCGCGTTGCATTATTTTGGAGTATTTTCTGATATTATAAGCAATGTAGTTTTGTGGCACAATCCGTAGAGCTGAGTGATTGATGATGATGCAACGCTCAAATTCTGATTTTTTTTTTATTTACTAAAAGAGCAATTTCCTTTGACGGTGACGTAACTTTGAAAAATGTTTGGCGCTTTTAACGTGGTCTTGAGTGCTTGCCTTACCAACATTTCAAATTTCCACTTATCGTAAAATGCGCTTCATGGTAATTTTTGTGTATAATATAAGGAAAATTTATGTAGGCTAGCTGAAGTCAAGGCATTCTAGAAGACTTATCTAATTAAAAAATTTATTTAACAATTAAATTTATAAAGTATTGTAAGGTGCAAGACAACTAGGGAATATATCGTCTCTGATATCTGCAGGTTAGGGCTCGTAAAATTATTCGACTATTCGACTAATCGGTTAACCGATTATGCTGTGAAGAAAAAATCTTTTTTCTATATTTTNTAAGAAAAAAATATCGATAACAAAAACGATAATAAAACCGATAGCAAAATCGATAAAAACATCGATAAAAAAATCGATGAAAATATCGATATCAAAATCAACCATAATATCAATAGCAAAATCGATAAAAAAATCGATAAAAATATCGACAACAAAATCGATAATTAAATAGATTACAAAATCGATTACAAAATCTATCAAAGAAACGATTNGCACGCTTCCACTCCGCAGCACCTGGGTTCAAACCCTGGTCAAAGCAACAATCGATCAAAATATCGATAATAAAACCGATAAAAATACGGATAAGAAAGCGATAACAATATCGATAGCGAAATCGATAAAAATATCGGTAAGAAAATCGACAAAAATATTTNATAACAATATCGATAGCAAAATCGATAAAAATATCGATAATAAAACCGATAAAAATACGGATAAGAAAGCTATAACAATATCGATAGCGAAATCGATAAAAATATCCGTAAGAAAATCGACAAAAATATCTATGACTAAATCGATAAAAATATCGACAACAAAATCGATAAAAAAATTGATAGCAAAATTGATAATAATATCGGTAGCAAAATCAATAACAAAATCGATAAAAGTCGATAACAAAAAGGATAAAACAAACGATAACAAAAGCGATAGAAAAATATCGATAAGTTCCGGAAATATCGATAGCAAAAAAAAATCGACAGCAAAATCGACAACAAAGTCAATATAAATATCGATAACAAAATCGATACAAATAGCGATAAGTTCCGCAAATATCGATGGCACAATCAATAACAATATCGATGAAAATTTCGGTAACAAAATCGATAACAGAACCGAAAAAATATCGATTATTATATAGATAAGTCCCAAGAATACCGAAAATCTCTAAAATCCCGAAATAGTTCCCAGATTGAGTCTCTGTGTCACTATCTATATATGAGTTCACTCTTCTTCAACGGTCTGGGTGAGATTGCCGAAATTAAACTCTTGTATCCCTTCGGCTTCATTCGGGATAGTAATTGGTTCTGTAGAATAATGACTTGAAAGTACTTAGCTAATCTCTCGGTTTTATGTAGATGTCTCCTCCTGAAGCTTGCGAATAAAGGGCACTCACAATGGGCAATTCTATCTGGCTTTATAAAAAGCACTTGTAGCTTAGAAAGGCTAGGTCCTTTCAATTAAAAATATGTTAAATCTGAACAAAACTATACGGATCAACTGTAGTTAATTCCTTAGAGAATTCCGAATTAAGGAGTTGATCCGGATCAACGCTGCCGTCTGTACATGCTTTTAGACAATCAGAGTTATATTCCAAGAACCCTCGAATTCACTATGTCTCTTTACTTGTATACCTATAATTTTGCTATCTGGATTTCTCTCGCCCGGATGTGGCTAATCAATCATCTTATTGGTGGCCAGATACATGGATTTCTTATGATTTAACGTCGAAAAATAGCCAATTTATAGAAGGTCATGAAGTTGGGATCATCCCTTTGAATGGGACTTTTTCAGTTAGAGAATAGAAGAGTAAATAAAATCGTGTAGAATTCGAATATATTTATACAAGCATAATAATGTCCTATGGGAAATGCTCCCTGGTAGAACCGATAGCTTCAATGATATGTATGTCATACAAACCAATTTACCGCAATCTAGGCATGTAAAAATGGATGTACATATGCATGTATGTACATGCTGAAATCCATCTGAGTATGAACATATGTATGTTG
>NW_016177435.1:0-8504 GCF_001687245.7 Rhagoletis zephyria | reverse complement strand
CAAGATTAAAAACGCTATTAACAAGAGTTTGCGAATTGAAATTTTTTTTGAAAATTTTAAATTTTGTAATTGTAAAAAATTTATTTCCATCCTCATGTGGAAATCTTAGAGCTTCTTATTATAAATATACAGAATGCGAAGAGAGCTTTTACTTGATAAAAATGTTAATAAATTTACAAATAATTTGTCAAGAAAACACAAACACTACCGTGGTACACTACTTTTTTTTATAAAAGTATTATCTGACAAAAACTATATAAATCCTAATTTATATGAAAATTAGAAAAAAACAATAAAATTCCGTCTACTTATAGCTTTTTCTTATACAAGTTTATAAAAAACTACCGTTTTATAGCTCACTCAATTTAAAGTTTCTAAAAAACTGCGTTGATTTTTGAAAATTTAATTTTGCTGACGGTGCTACGTATTTCCTTCCATATTAAACCATTATTCGAAATTTTTTTACACTTTTTTATATATCTCAAATTTTGTAAAACCTCCTATATTTGGACTTATATGGTTTTTGTTTGAAAAATAATCACAACTTGTCAAAATACTGCAGAGCTATCGTTCTGTCGCGGGCTGCAAATATGTATATATAGTATGGAGATTCTAAAAGATCAAATGAAAGATTTTTTCAGTCTCACCCCCTTAATTGGCGTTACCAGGGACACAGACATCACATATAAATTTTGGTCCCGATTAGAGACGGTTAAGATGTGTCGCACAAGGGGCNGGCGTATGGCAAAAGGGTCAAAGGCCAGATGCCTCTATGGAGACTCAAAAAATTAAGAATATTTTTTTTTTTTCATCTAATACCCACCATCGATACAACTAAAGTCGAAGATATCACATATAACTTCTGGTCCCGATTGCAGTTGGTTAAGACGTTTTCAAAGGGTAATTTGATTTTAACCCTTGTGGGACATACCCTAACCGACTCCAATCGGGGCTCAAATTTACCTATGATATATTCGTCTATAGTAGCATCGACGTAAGTGTTCAGGCTTAGAAAATCTGATGTAAAAATTTCCTTCCTACATTTAAGGACTACCCTAATCTACATGCATGCATACATCCTAACACGTATAAAGAAAATTTGTGGGAATTTGCGGAATGTTTATTACATTTTATCCAGAGCTTTATAAATTATCCGCAAACCCTAATTCACATTCGACTTTGAAGAAAATTTTCACAGCGGCCAGCTACTGGCTTCCGTGTCTGTAAAACTTTTAGAATTTTTTTCATGACAAAATACCGAAAGGGCTTATTGACGCGAAACACTTCTAATATTAACGCTTACACATGTAAACAGAGAAGAAATTTCGCCTGTGACCTCGTTCGTTAACATTTTTTCACATTAGCTTAATGTGCCGAAAACAATAGCCTTACCAAAATTTATGAGCAAATTAATTAAATCGATGTTTTAAGTGCGAAAAATGAAACAAAAAATACACATATGAACGTACTTACTATGTACTCGTATACCAAAGTACTTGTAATAGAGAAGAACAGAAGCCTCAACATGTAAGTATGTATGTATATATGTACCAAAGTGGCCAGCTCAAAAAGAAAGCGAAGTAATTGTAAAAAGAAAATCTTTTGTGCGAGAAGTCATATGCCGCAGCTCATATGACACACACCGCACAGTTACATACTGTAGCCTACAGTGTGTGCTGCAGAATTGCTTGTTAGTTATTATATTATTTTACCGCAATACGAGAGTAGGCTCCCACACTAAAACAAGAGTGCAGCCGCTAATTCTCAAATAGGATAAGGCGGACAGTTAAAAGATGTCCACATCTATCTCGATTTATACAGGCTGTTACAAACAACTGCTATGTGTTATTATATCCTTGCGCACAAGGGCTTGATTACAAAGATATGGGTTCGCTTTTAAATAGGTGCATATGTATAATATATTTATATATAATACTAATGAATGACATATCATCCCTGTGGGGTGCAGTACTAGAGGATTAAGAACCATTAATAATGCACGCTAATTTTCGTTCACATGCTAGCAACTGGTGAATTCAACACTTCGATGTCCCTATGAAGAGTAAATTGCTATAACAGAAATAGAAAAAAATATAAATTAAGTATGGCTGTATGTTTATTCACATCAAATTCTAATTAAGGAAAAATATTTTGGACAAAAAAAAACATTCAAAAAAAAAACATTGCTTAATAAAATTTCCAATAAAATATAACCATTACAAGTTAAGCAATTTATTAGAATGAAAACATATCCTTTATTCAAAGAAACATAACTAAAGATTCATATTTTTTTTTTTTTATAAATCCAATTTGGGAATCCTGTAATTAAGTTGAAGATGCTGAACGCATAATTTGTAAATGTAAAAAATATAATAATTCACGTGACTAATCCTAAAATAATTCCTCACTAATTGAATTTCATCGAAATACTAATGGCTGAGCATATAAATCTACAAGCGTACAAAATCATAAAAATCTACAAGCAAACCTCAAGAGTTGTTTCATTACAAAAACATGTTTTTGGTCGAAAATGGTGGCACACTTAGACAATACATTATCTTCAGTTTTGCATAAAGAGCGAGATTCCATCGCGAAATTGTATTTAAATGAAAACTTAAAAAATATATACCAACAAAAGTCAAAATAGAAACTCATGCTCATATAGGGGTACATAGTTGAGTATGTAACGTATACGCCCCGGTATCACCAAGCATAGCCAGCTAACGCGTTTACTCGCACGCCTTAACTTAAAAGTCATACTATTTAAGAGTAATTAAATATTGGCGTGAAATATTTTTCTACAGTATTATTCATGAATATATACATATTATACAAATATATTAAATAATTTCTTCATGTATATAACAATTTCAGAATGAATTTCGAGATTGCCAATAAAAATTGTAGAAGTGGAATTTTGTTTCTCAAATCAATGTCATGTTTTACTCAAAGCAATTTTCCATCCCTGCTGAAGTCTAGAAAAAGAAGTCTCTTAGGAAGTTTTTTAATCTGGTTTCACACTTTTGAAACTTCAAAGATGTTCTGTATTAATGCCAGCTTTCATTGCCTCTAATATGAACATTATATTTAAAAACTTAACAAGAGTAGTGGTCGGTAGTCCATAGCTCACTGAGCGCTCTCTGAGCACATGTGTATTTCACACGTATACGAAGAGCGCAAGTTGAGCAGTGCATTTAATCCACACAGTCTCACTTATTGAATCATTCGAATGTGTTAGAATGGCGACCACTGTTTTAGAGTAATAATGGAAAAATTAGTAATTTCATCCAAATAAACGTTTAAGTCTAAACATGTTTAAATACNAAAAAAATAACTCGTGCGATTTGCTCATATAACTAATATTTTTAAAGTATATTGAAATTAATTTATAATTTTATAAACTAATTTAAATTTGGAGCTAGCGTTTTAAGCCTTCATTTTGTAGTGAGTCCAGTGCTTAGGATATTTATACACAAATATAGATATAAATGTATTTTATATACGATAGGATATATTTTTCTGAATGTTATCCCCACCCTGCCCATTTTTCTTTTATCTTAAAACATGTTAAAAATATGTAAAATTCATTACAAAACACAAACTTTCCAATGCTGGAAAATTCTATGTTCATATAACATATAAAAATTAATTTTACCGTCAGGGTTATATGAAGCGTCAGTCTTCCTATTCAATCTATCTTATCCTGAGTTTCGTCCGAAAAAAAAACTCACCCGAAAATGTATCATCCGCCCATAGTAAATACATGGAAACCAAAAGCGAAAAGTGAACCAGTTCGGGTAAAATGAAACTCATGAAAAGGCTGAATATCTTTTCTCACCAAATTTGCTAATCGTAGTTTGGTAAATTTGGTGAAAAAAATTAGTGAATAGGAAGGTTGACGCTTCATATGACACCGACGGTAAAATGAGCCCCACATATGATATGTTATCTCAACGTAGAACTTACCGTTATTTCTAAATTTTATATAAAAAAAAAAAACATGTTGACCTCGAGATATGTTGATTTCGAGATGACCTCGAAATAGACTCTAATTATATTTTGCCACTCGGCATTTGAAGGCTTGTTTTTTATACGGACTTTACATATTTCAAAAAAGTTTTAAGTTAAGAATGCCCCATACCTTCTATTACACCGTGCGGCAAAAACCAAAAAGTTTCAAAACTCAAGAAACAGTCAATTTACTTACAAAACTATGAGCTAATTATAGTAAAACTTGTTGATTTTGTTGTGTGAAGTTTTGTAAAGTGAAATAAAATATATTTTTCTTACGTGCCACATTATGCCGCTTCTGTGGGGATCTAGTTACTATCGGAGTGGTTCGTTTTTGGCGATTAAAATCTAGTACGGAACTAGAAATTTGATTCACTAGTTCGGCATTTCCCTGCAAGGATTAAATATTTATACACATATACAAACATACACTCTCATACATATACAAATGTTATTAGCACCAATCTTGCGCTGGTTAAAGTTGACCAGCCACACGGGTATACTTAGCACCATAACAATGACAAGCGTTGAAATTGCGGCTAAGAATGTGTGAAAAAGAGGGATTGAGTTAAGGATTGCACGGAAAACGACCACAGACAGCTAAGGGAATAATGTGCACTAGAATTGGCAATAAAGGGCTAGACATTAAATTAATAAAATGATAACGAATTATCTTAGATATGGGTATATTAATTTAAGTAGTCGATAATAGTTTATGCTTTATATGTATGTGTGTATTTAAATATTTCATTTATGAACAAATTTACATAAGTTTCGAACTCATAAGACAAATTTTTAATTTACAATATTGTGTTATTCTTAAGCGAACGTGAAACATAACTGATACCCCTCTGCTGCTCCCGGCTTAACTGAAAACTTCTTTTTATACCCGAGCGCACTTGTCTGTCTGTCCGACCGTGCGTCCGTCCGTCCGACCGTGTACACGATAACTCGCGCAAAAATTGGGATATCTCAAAGAAATTGCCCTTTACCCAAGGCAAGTTGGTATTGAAAATGGGCGAAATCGGACCGTAACCACGTCCCATTCCCAAATAAAGGTAGTTTTCAGAAATACGAAAACTGCGATATTTTAGTAACTATTGAAAATTGATATTTATAATGACTTTTAGACCTAAAATACAATTTTTGGTACGATTATTTCGCTTACCACAAAAAAACATAACTTTAAAAATGTTCGAAATCGGACTAAAATTACTCCCGCTTTTCATATAACGGCAAATTTTAGAAATTCTTGAAACTTCGATGTTTCGAAATTTAAGGCCGCTAATTTACTCAAAGTTGATACCAACAACAATCCTTGGAAAAGAAGTAACATTATTATAGAATTTTGGAAAGTTGGCGTGATATTGCCTCCACCTAACTATATAAGTTTATATCATTAAGTATAACCGAAATTGTTAGAAATAGGGGTAAAACCACTCTTCGACCATGTAACGGTAGTTTTCAGAAAGGCACACAACACCGAGACGGGTTTTTCTCCAAACAAAATTTGACAAGGGATACCGGAAAATCGTTCCACAGTACCACGCACTCCTACTCTGTCGGCAANAATTAGCTAAAAACTGTATTTAATACTTGCGCGGGGTATTTAATGTTCAGCTCCACCCGAACTTAGATTTTTTTGCTTGTTTATATTTAAATTTTTATTTTTGCTTTAAATTTTAAAGCACTCAACGCAATTCAATCATGCGGTTAAAATACCGCAGTAAACTAACTAGGTAGCACATATTTAACTAACGTATGTATACATATACATATATACATTAGGGTGGTCCAAAATACATGTTAATTATTAAAGTCGGAATTTTTATGCTCTTACCCCCTAGGATTGTTCTATATCGAAAAAAGTATACCCCTATTTCTTTATTTTGAATTCAAAAAATACTTAGAGGCCGCTCAAAGCGCTCAAAGTTTTCCATGTATTTTGTATGGGAAAAAAGAACTTTTCGGGGAAATGGTATGGAATTCTTGAAAAACTATATTTTTCGATCGGAAGACCCTGTTTCTCTTCAACAGATTCCCCATAATAAAACCCAATTATTTTTTTTTAAATTTTTTCTTAGTAACAATATTTTATAGGACCGCCAAAAACACCTCGAAAATTCCAGAAAATGCAATGGGGGATAAATAAAAAAATTTCATTACTAAAAAATGGTTAAATAAATAACTGAAAATTGTTATTGGAAGTCGGCCGAAGAGAACCAGAGTTTTCCGATCGAAAAATATTGATTTACAAGAATTCCATACCATTTCTACGAAAAGTTGTTTTTTTTTTTCTCATCTATACTAATTATATAAAGAGAAATCCCTTTTTTTGTAACAGGTAATCTCGCGAACGGTTGGTCCGATTTCCATGAAATTTTTCATACAGATAGCCTTCGGTAACCACCATGTTTTAGGCTAAAAAAATTTTACCTTTTTCGGGTAGGTGGACCAGGGACCGGTCTATTCAAAAAAATATTATTATAGTCCGATTTTCTTAAAATTTAGTACGTAAGTAGCTTTTTAGCATATATTAGCATATATGACCCATTGCATATATTAGCATATATGACCCAGTGGTCCAGGGACCGATCTAATCGAAAAAATCGAATTTACGGTCCGATTTGCTTAAAATTCGGTGCGCAGGTAGCTTTTTAGCATGTTTTAGCACATGTGATAAATTTTTTCCGAGAAGTGGACCAGGGACCGATCTATTCCAAAAAATCGTATTTAATGTCCGATTTGCTTAAAATTCGGTACGTAAGTAGCTTTTTAGCATATATTAGCATATATGACCCATTTTTTCCGGGAAGTGGTCCAGGGACCGATCTATTCGAAAAAATCGAAGTTACGGTCCAATTTGCTTAAAATTCGGTGCGCATATAGCCTTTTAGCATGTATTAGCATATGTGATAAATTTTTTCCGGGAAGTGGTCCAGGGGCCGATCTATTCGAAAAAATCGAATTTACGGTCCGATTTGCTTAAAATTCGGTACGTATGTAGGTAGCTTTTTGCCTGGATATCAAGGGGCGAATTCGTCACTAGGGAAGATTTTTTTGCGCCAATCAGAAACAACGGATACTGTCAAAATATAATTATAATATATAATATATCTCAACTAATATATATTTAGAAAGTTTGTTAGTTTTCGCAAGGCTCGAGAGCGTCTGAACCGATTTTTTTGAAACTGCCACCTGCCGCACGTGTCCCAAGGATGGTTTTAGGCTGAAAAAAATCTATATGTAAAGGGGGCGTGGCACTTCCCATACAAACCGAATTTCTCATGCTACATATCTCTGAAAGTGTGCATGGTAGAGTTTTGGAAATTGGTATACGAAATCAATCGCATACCCTTGGAGAAAAATTTTAGCCATTGTAAAAAGGGGTGTGACATCTCCCATACAAACCGATTTTTTCATACTGCTTATCTCTGGAAATTTTTTGGTAGAGTTCTAGAGTTTTGTATGGAGATGTACGAAATAAATCGCATACTCTTGGAGAAAAATTGGAACTATTGGTAAAGGGGGCGTGGAATCTTCCATACAAACCGAATTTTTCATACTGCCTATCTTTGGAAGTGTTCATGGTAGAGTTCTGGAACTTGGTATGGAGATATACGAAATCAATCGCATACTCATGAAGAAAGAGGGCAGCTGTTGGAAAGGGGGGCGTGGAACCTCTCATATAAATCGAATTTTTATACTGCATATTTCTGAAAGTATTCATGGTACAGTATCGGAACTTCGTATGGAGATATGTATATTGTTGAAATCAAGCCCATACTCATGGAGAAAATTTGGGCTATTTGAAAAGGTGTGTGAGGCCTACAAACGTACTGACCTTTACCTATCTTTGAGTGAATTTTTTTATTCTTCGGTTGTACGGATTTTAACGAAACTTTTTGTGTATTTGAGTGGGTCTCTGGATGGTTTAGTTTCACAATTTAATCCGACAGTTGGCGCTGTAGTTGAGTTATTACTAAAAATCTTATTTATGATCCGATTTGGCTAATGTTTTAAATATGTATGCAATACTATTGCAAAAACGTGCTGCCAAGTGGTGCTGAAGTCGAGCTATTACTTAAAATAGCCAAGTGAGAAAAGGGGCCGTGAAGGTCAGATTAAATCGACCTGTTGCACCATTGAGTATATCGAACGCTCCTGCGTTGCAATTGGCGCAATGGATGTGATTTTCCAATATTATTATGCGTTCAAACTTTTAAGGTATTTCGTCTGAAATAAGTATATGTATATTGCATTTCTGTAGAACAATGATTCGCACCCATTTTGAAATTGCCACCTACTATACTGTAAAGCTTCTAGGACATTCACTATAGAACCGGGTCATTGTTGCCGCCAGGGAGCGAAGAGGAAAAAATTTATTTCGCTTTGCTATGAAATGCCGCACAACTGGAGAATTTCAAGAACGGATATAACACTTTCCTTAGGTTATTTAAAGCGGCAAATGACCACCAAACCTTAATCTTAGC
>NW_016177434.1:0-8505 GCF_001687245.7 Rhagoletis zephyria | reverse complement strand
TTTTAAAAAAAAAGGTATCAAGCTCTTAAAAAATCACCCGTTATGTGTAATTTTTGAGGAATGCAGCTAGCAAGATGTGCCTGCCACTGAATGTTTAATTAAATTAAATTCAACTCGTCAGTCCAAATGAGTGCTGCCATGTTACGCATTTGCTTGAGAATTTTTTGACAAATGAAGAAGAAGAAAAAAAAAACAATTACTAAACTATCAAATTTCGCTTTTCGCAAACTAAAAACTCCACTCAAAATGACCTGATCTAGAAAAACACAACACAGGACCGTAACATATAACCCAAAATTAAGTTTATGCGTTCAAAACTTGAAATTTTCCTTGCAGTGTAATCAAACCCACATTCATGTATCCAAGTATGGAGCTGTAGTATACAAAATTAAAAAAATCAACAAATTTTCACAAAAATTTCCAACTCTTTAAATTTTACAATTTTTATATTTTTTGCTGGCGGCTATTTGCACTTTTTCCATATACAAATAAATTTCTGTTGGAATAAAAACCAGCAAAAACCCGGTGGCAAAACAAAATATTGAAATTCAAAAAATACTTGGAACCTGACCGTATTATTTGTTATTAAACTTTATTATTATTATTTGTTATGAAACTGGACACAAGTTTTCTAAAAAAAAAAACTCATACTATCATCTAAACGCGCGGAAAAAACACTTATTTGAGTCAGTAGGTATATAATTTTATTGTCCTTAAGGCCTTTAAAGGTAAAAAGGCCACATAAAATGAGTATATTTGGTAACATGGAAATCTAAGTCGTGATCATTTGTAATCGAAACCATTCTAACACTTAATACACCATTCATCAATTGGATGTTAGCAAGAGTTAATTGGATTTTAGCAAAACTCAATTGGATGTTAGAATAACTAATTGGGTTTTAGACAACATCGATTGGATTTTAGAAAATGTAAAGTGAATTTTAGAATCTTCTGAATAAATCTAGCTCTAACCAGTTTTTTATGTGCGGTAGTTTTCCGTCCAACTAACAATCCAACTTCCGTGGTACATTATTTTGAAATATTGAATGATTAATTTTTATTTTATTACTAGCAGGCCCGGCGAACTTCGTCCCGTCCAAAATAAATTTTTTGTATTGAAACATTTTGGTCCAACATTTTCACCAACAGTTCACGTTCCTGATTTTCAGTGACGCATTTATCTTCTAATATTACAGTTTGGTGGTTGTCAGAAGGCATATGTATTTCCATTGCCGTCTCAAATAACCAAAAGTGTACATTCATACAAAGATACGTAATAGTTGCAGTGCGTTTGAAAGGCGCCACTCCCCCTTTTTATATAGCCCCCATTTTCTCTAAGAGTATGGGATTGATTTCATATATCTCCATACCGATTTCCAGTGCTCTACCATGAACACTTCGAGAGATATGCAGTATGAAAAATTCGGTTTGTATGGGAGGTACCACGCCCCTTCATCTAGCGGAATGAAATAAACTGTACATCCGATTCTCATACCTACCATATATGCACGAAAAATTTGATAAAGATCGCTGAAGCCGTTTAGCAGGAGTGCGACCACTAACGCCGTGAAACGAGATCTTTATATATTAGATTTTTTTTAAGTACAATGCAGATCTCTTCAGTATATATCCGCCTATCATCCGCATATTCTGTCATAATCTTTATTTCGTAGACTTTTACCTGTAAGAGAAAAATACAGGAAAAAGGCTTCGAACTAAAAATTTCACATCACATTTTCAATGCGGACACGAATGTTACCGAATAGAGGCAAGATATTTGGGCAAGTGTGGGTGGAAGAAACAATATATATCGTGAGTCATCCTAATGTAAATCTTTACATGTGAGTATTCATATGAGCGTATGTACAGTTGTATACAGTTGTGTGTGTACATACATATGTATACGTAATTACAGCCTCTAGCAAGCAGCAAGTGGTAAATAGTAAAGAAGCAAATGTACGGAAATGCCACAAAATAAATAAGAAATGTGTGCACAACATACCCTGCAAAAATTTGATGACCAGGTGGTCTAAATACTGGGATATCGTTGTAAGGTAACTGCAAAGGACCAGGTTATATACATATATGCATATATATGCATATGTGTATATAAATGTATATAAACGTGTAAAAAGATCGACTAAGAACTTCGTTACTAGCTTTACGTGCTGGTCAAGAAAATAAGAAAAATACGTTTGGAAAATAAAATGGACGCGGCGAATGTGTAATCGGAGTAAACGGAATGCAATGTTAAGTAAGCGTATTTGGAAATTATATGGTCGCAAATGTATTCGGACATTTGTAGACTTTGTCTTTCAGCAATTTAACGGAGAATTTCATAAGTGCCTTAATTCGTACATACAAATAAAACAAGCGAAAGTGCATATAATAAATTGAAAATGTTGCAAAAATAGTATAGGACTTTGTATGTGGTGGTCGTGCAAAGTAACAGGTTTTATTATTTGTACAATGAAATGATATATTTACTGTTGATTCTGTATTAAATTGAATGAAATTGAAAATTGATTTGAACGCTTAAGGTAGCAATTGTATACAAATATTTATTTAAACATATACAAGTATAAATCGTCACTGGATTCGAATAAAGGCGCGAGCTCTAAAGTTGAGCGCGAAAAAAGACGTGTAAGAAAAAAACTTCAGCGAAGAGAGACTCTTAACATAGTTGACGGCGAAGAAAGACGCGTCAAAATATTTGACGGCGAAGAAGGACCCGTAAACTTATTTTCGCGGTCGACTATGTTTGCAGGTGTAACAGTATGTATGTAAATTCCCCAAAGAGTTTTTGTGGAATGCTGCTGAAGGGACAGTCCTTGGCCAGATATACATATATCTGTGTTTAAGCGTCTTTCTTCGCCGTCAACTAGGTTTTACGTCATTCTTTGCCGAAGTTTTCCTTAAGTGCAAAACACTAGCGCACCTTAACTCGGGTGTAGTGACGAAATATATTTACTTGCAAATTTATTGATATCTAACCATCCTACATTCTTTATTTTCCGTTGAAAGGAATTTGGGAAGTACTGGATTTGTCGTGACCGTTGCACTGCGGATAGCTCTCCATTTTGAGGGTCCTTCAACGAGCCTAAATCCCGCATTATGAACGTTGAAAAATAGGCCAGGTTTACTATCCTGATTTTCTTCAAAACCGGATATCCCTAACTCCATTAAAGAATTTTAAATGGTTCTACATATGTATGTACATATGCATGATTGTACACATATGTATATATACATTAGACTGCATCACCAAAAAAAGTTGCAGTTTTTCCGGCGGGATTACCCAATTTATTATATTTGAAGACGTCCACCAAAATATTTCGGTAAAATATTAAGATTTAAGCGAGCTGAACCGTTTTGATAATACCTCCAAAAATAGAGTTGTTTATGAATAAAAATAGATTCTTAAAGAACTTTTTGAAAAAAGTTCCCTTTCTTTTCAATGTCAGAGACCACCATTACCTTTGTTGAAGAGATTCTATAGTGTTGAGTTCCCTGAAGCTGAATGCTGGTTTAATTCCAGACTCACACATTGCCGGATCTTTACTTATGGCTCCAAAACTGACTCTGGGTCAGGATCTGGACTCTTTATCAGAGATGATAGGGACAAGCTTCACTTTGTTCTTGGGAAATATTCTTCGGTATTCAACGCTGAGTTATAGTTACTTGGAATCCTCAAACCCATGGACGATGTGGTGGAACAGAAGAAGTTTGCATATCTGCAGCGTTAGCCAAGCGGCACTTAAGGCATTGACCAGCGCTCTTATAACCAGGGCATAGACCAGGCATTCTTCGGTCCGCAACCGGTTATAGCACTCCCACCTTCGACCATCGAAGCCGCCATTACAAACTGGGTGTATACTTCGCTCAGCAATGACTGGGAGGAATCGAGGGGCTGCCGGTGGCCAGAACTCTTCTAAGGCCTATATAGTTTTTTGCTCTCATTGAGCAGACGAGACTGCACACAACTTGTTGAACTGCGGACTGATAGTGGCATAAACTGTATTACAAAATTATGCTGCGCGTCCACACCTTATGTCATGTTCTTCCAAGGACTTTTCTTTTTGATGTAAATTTCTTGTATAGGAGAGCCACACCATTCTGATGGTCTCACTGGAGGGAGTAAATAATTTAAATGTGGCCATTGTTATAAGCATCTACCGCGTCCTTTATGGGAAGGATTTGGGTGGTCGTACTTTTCCTTGCTAATTCGTCAACTTTGAAATTCTGTCGCCCAGAGATCGACTATATTCAATATAGAATTTTGCTCTTCGGGCTATTTAAAGGGCCCAAAATATCAGAACCACAACTTGTTATCATTATTTTACAATGTAATTGCTCCTTAGTTAGAGGCTTTTATAAGAAATATATTCCGATTCGTGCTGATTGTTTCTGACACTATAAATTCAAGAAAATGATCATATCGTCGTTCAAAGTACAAAACCGCGTATCGTCATTCTGCAAAACCACGTAACTGACATTTTCTGTCAAAAATGGGATTTGCCAGAAATGCGATTGCTTAATAAAAAAGAGAACTATTTAAAAATATGGGTGTTTCTACTCTCTAGAAAATAATTTATGCAACCTCACATATGCGGTTTTGCATTATCTTGATGCACGATTTTGTACTTTAAACGACGATTTGCTTTTAAATCAATACAATTTATGAATAGGGGCCTGTGATTTCTTAGTCTGGGGTCCAAGCTTTCGCTCGATGGCCCTGCAAGTACCATGTAAAAAGAGACAAAAAAGTCTGGCCCGACAATGCACCTTGAAGAAATTGCACACCATATTCTCCTTCAAGGATTATCCGCAGATTTGAGCCATTCAGTCATTAAGCTCCTTGTCGAAATTCTGCCTCCGAACCGAGGGATTTTAATAATAAACGTCCGTTCCGCTGTGCTGTCAAATGTGCGCTTACATTCCCTTTGGTCGGATATTACGGACGCGTGAGAGCGGCGCACAATCCAAAACCTGTCGTGTCGTCGTGTTTATTTACAACAAGGGGAAATCAAAAATAAATAGCAGACGAGTTTCTTGCAAACAGCCCATCTGAGCTTAAAGGAACGCATTTTAAATAAAACAACAAAAACTATTGAAGCTTTCACTGTGGAAATTCTTTTAAATATTTTAAAATTTGTTTGTACCGGAAGAGAGGGGCTTGGCCCAAATTTAGCATCAGGCCCGGATTTTCTCTCTACAGCGCTGCTTATTAGTCTGAAGTAATTTGCTTTTTCCTGGGTTCTAACTTCCGGTTTAGGAATGGAAACGACTTTGAATATCATCCAGCTATGTGAGATGTAAGTCGCCTTGTATACCCTTTCGAGCCAGGATTCAATTGGCTACTTTAGTCTCTGCGGCATTATAGGGCAGGGGGGCGGATTTGTACGTGGAAAAGTTATTTATTACCGCTTTTGATAACACAGTTTCGGGTGATTTTCTAGGGCTCAATTTAAGGTAGGGCTGATGAATGAAACTTTCTTCAGTAAATTTGTATCGCCAATAGCCAAATGTTTTTATTTATTTAACCAATTATAATTTTTAAATTAATTGAAATAGATACATAGCAAAGTGATTTGACCTAATGTATAGTGCAGCACCAATAACCAAAAATAAAATATTGTACTTCAAATAGTTAGAAATTCCTTTCAAATTCCAAATATAACAACAGTGACAACAGTGCTACCGACTAACGATTTCCTCTGTGTGCGATTGTAGTAAACCATATGTGAGAATTGCAAAATAAATAAATCGGAAGTTTCTTCCCAGAAATACACTTCCGCATGCATCAAATGCCATATTGATGCAAATCGAACGGAAATGCATTAGCAAACATTTCACTATTCCACTTCAAGATACCATTTTGCAAATTTTGAATGTATTTACATACATGCATATGTATTTCAGTTAAACCCCACATACATACATACATATGTACCCTGCAGGAAAACCGCAAACTAGTGAAAATAGTCTTTCATTCTGCGCTTTGCAGATGCTTTTTCATAGTTTGGTAATACAAACTAAATATTTTTTATTTTTTACATTTCAACATCTTGGGACCGTCTGGAATCTAACCAATAAGAGCGAGCACCTCTGCAGACTCCTCTGCTATAGTCGAAGGTATCTAAACGTAAATTTCTTACAATCATGCAAGCAAATTTAATTTCAAATTAGAAACACATTTTTTCGAAAATAATTTAAAATCGCACACACGAAAGAACCGAAAAGATAGAACTATAGAATCTAGGACTAGTTCGAAACTATCGAAAAAGGAATGCAACGGGCGGCGATTGACACTTGCTAGGGCATCGCCATGTTAAATTCGCCAGTTGTTTGCATGCAAAAGAGATTTATCGCAAACAAGTACTGGGTCTAAATGTACCAGAAGCGTACCAGTTCAGAACTAGAGATTTCCCCACAGGGTATGTACTAGCGATGCCAAAATATACGGAAAGTTGTGATCCCGGGATTTCGGGTTATTTTTGAAGTCATCCCGGGATTTTGGGATTTATTCAATAACTGAAAGCATTTAAACATACTATGAAATAAAACTATTTAAAATTTACAATAAACTGATTATATAAATCTCATATTTATGAATACAGGCATATTTTAAAGTAATACATTTTTTAAATTGTATTAAAAAACCATGTGATTGAGGAGCGCGTTCATCACAAATAACAATGTAAATACCAGATACTTTTGAAAGTAATATTTACTAAAAAAAACTATAACAAAAATATACAAGAACAAATTCTTCAAACATCACTACTCTCTACTACATAAAGAAATGGGAATGGCGAATTTTTTGCCCTTTTTATTCACAATTTACTCCAAATTTTGAGGCTGAACGACTCAAACGGACCTCGGATTCCGATTCAGCGGGTCGAAGTACATGTCGGTAGGTGGGTCTGGTTAGAAGCACGCACCCCCCTTTTGTGTTGTTATTATTGCACTCAAAATGTGTACAAAAGAGCAGCAAAGTATTTAAAGCGGACTCTTCTAATCTTGGCCTGGACTTGTTGCATACAAAACCTACCGATGAAAAACATCTTTCGGCCTCAACACTTTTAGGCTGAACTGTCAAAAAGTAGCCATATGCCCCTACAAAATATTCGAAGTTTTTTTACTTACCAGCATGTCGATTAATTCTAAGTTTTTCGAATTGAGGAAGTTTGGGTAGATTGATTTAAAAAATTATGTAACTTTTCCTTAAAACTTTCTGTTTCGTTTACATTAGCCACGCTATGATTCATTTACATCTCCTACACAAAAAAGACTCAGGCTGCATTTTTAAAAGTGCAGTTTCAAGCCTTTTGTTAATTGTAGTCAAAATGGCATTTTTCAAAAATCACACTTCAAATTCATAAACAAGTTCTTACAATTAATTCGATATTTAAAATTTTTTCGGGATCCCGGGATTTGCTTGCATTTTCGAGACCTCAAAAACACCGAAATCCCTAGTATGTACGTAAGTGCCGAACCTTCAGTGTTACAACTATAGAACATTGGAACCAAAAAATTGTTTGCGTCGTGCAAAAATTACGAAAAGGGCTGCAAATGTGCTTATTGATTTCCATGTCAATGGTTTTGTAGAGCGAAAAAAAATGAAACACTTCAAGGTGCTTAAAGTTAGAATAATAAATGCTTTTTAATTTGTGAATTGGCGTTATGCCAAGGCACAAAATTGTTTCGCATTTGCGTGAAACAGTTGAATGGAAAGGGCTTACCACATGCGTCAGTACCATTTAGTGCTGGCAACTTTTTGCAACTCTTTTGTAACATGCATATGGANGTATATCTATGTACATATGTACTAGCTGTGCCCTGCCACTGGCTGTGGCATATTCCTGTTATATGGATGAGAAATGAGGAACGAAACAAAGCCTAAGTTTAATTGTGAAATACTTATGTGTACACAATATTTTTTGTTTTTCCATTAAATATCTGCGTAGATATAAAGACTATCTGATTTGCCGACAGGGGCCACGCAACTTACAGTTGTCCCGGGAATTCAAGGGATGAGGACATGTTCACCTTTGAAAGGCCTTTCAGGTTCAAATCGTTGCTGCAACTAAGTTCTTTATCAATTTCTTAAATGTCGCGTGCCGTTGCAGAGCTTTGGCTGATACATTTTCCGCAACATGATATTGGCACACCTATTTTTAATTTTAATATATCTGCACCGCATCCTGGTAGATCGAGCGCGTTCAAAAATTCTGTTGGATAAGTTATCAAGTTGATAGACATGCTCATTCTTCGCGGCAAGGATAGCTCATTGACTGAGCCAATCGTGATTCCTATAATTAATTTGAATGCATATTGGGAAACATTCTTTCGATCAGTTATCCTGATTCGTCCTTCTGTAGCTGGGCACACATATTCGTAATCAACTGCATTGCCTACATAGATGCATATATAAGTGTTGCCAGATTGTTGAATATTTCAGGCAAGCATTTATTTCGTCCACTGGTGTCGACCGAGAAATTA
>NW_016177432.1:0-8506 GCF_001687245.7 Rhagoletis zephyria | reverse complement strand
GTGTGTGGTTTGTCCTCTGACAACTCGGGCAACCCTTTTTTCACTTTTACTTGGGCCTGTCAAAGTTTTCGGTAGCAGCATCAGCAGTGATTGGAAAGGACAGGCATAGGAGAAAGAGCATTGAAACAGCTTTTCGATTACAAAGTGTCACAGACCTCTGGCAGACCAACTGAGATGATGCGCTGATTAGCTGAATAGCTGTCGGCAAATGAGAAAAGAAAGAGCGCAGCAATCAACGAGGTTGCTGCCGCTGCTGCCATTGGATATCTTGGCGACAACTTAAGAAAGTACTACTGCCGACAGACAAAGTGAAAAAGAAAGACAGATTTCGGTAGATCGAGACAAAAACATGCCAACTGCAACATTGTTGCCACTGACAGATGTGTTTCAAGAAATGTAGAGTGGTGGTCAGGGAATAGTCGATTGGCAGGCAATACACATTGAGGAAGAAAGAAAAAAATTGTGCTATGAAAAATCACTAATGAATGCAAGGAACCAGAGCACAGCACCCACTCAGCGCACTTTCAGCAGAGAAAAAATTGGCGATTAGAATTACAATTGCAATTTATATTTATATTTGTTGACTTTTGACATTTTCAAGCACTGCAGAGATGGATGTCACAATGGTGTTTGTCAAGATAAAATGAATGTCGAAAAGGAGAAGGAGAAAAAGTAGATACATTTTCAGTTAGAGTGAAGGCGGGAAATTAATAGAGCAATGGTCAATGTTGAATGCTGTTACTGCCAGTTAGGCAATCACAAGTTTGTGTGTGTGCTGACTGCGATGGCGTCTAGTTGATGACTGCTGCAGTCTGAGATCGTTGCAAGTAAACTGAAGTCCAATTCGGGTACTATTTTGGGAGCAGGCTTGCACACACACATTAATTTGCTCTTTTGCCCTTCTTTCCTTCAGCTACGTTTAATTACTACCTTTTTAGCAGAAATNAATGCTGTTACTGCCAGTTAGGCAATCACAAGTTTGTGTGTGTGCTGACTGCGATGGCGTCTAGTTGATGACTGCTGCAGTCTGAGATCGTTGCAAGTAAACTGAAGTCCAATTCGGGTACTATTTTGGGAGCAGGCTTGCACACACACATTAATTTGCTCTTTTGCCCTTCTTTCCTTCAGCTACGTTTAATTACTACCTTTTTAGCAGAAATGGTAGTGCACACAATCAAAGCAAGTCGAGTTGAGATGGCCGTGGGGGTGTACACGGTGCTGCAGCACTAAGTTCGTCTTCGTTCGCTGTCCACTACTAAAAAAGTAAAAGTGATGAAGAGGGTAAAACTGTGTGATAGTAGGTAAGAAAAAGAAGCAGCTGGGGTTTGCGTTGAAAAGCCGGCTGGCGGTCCTTGGGGACTACTACTGGTTGGCGTCACTGATATCGGTGATGCCTGGTGAATTGAAAATGTCCGAAGGCAAAGGCGAGAAGACAGGCAATGGTGAAGTGAAAAAGTGGAAGAAATGGAACAAGTAAACACACACACACTGCTTCTAAGAAGGTGTCTTGCAGAAAAAAAATTGCAGAGAAACGTGCCAGAATGTCAGCAAAAAGAAAGTAAATGCGAGAGAGAGAAAGAGAAAAAGGGAAAATCAGAGAATCGGAATCAAAGACGAAGGCATGAAAACAGCCAAGAGAAAGCAGTGCAGGAAAGCGCGCGCTCTTCTTTGAACCCGAAGCGACAGTGGCGGCATTCGAATGTGCCGTGCCGCTGTGCTTCTGTTCGCCAGGAGAGTCTGTACGCAACTGCCAACGCCGCTGACAAATTCAGCACAAACAGCACTAAAAGCAGCAGCAGCAGCAGTAGCTCAGCAGATCAACGTGGTGGTGGTAGAGGAGGCGATTGACTTTGCGCACCAGAGAGACCAGAAGCTGACTACCGCCGTCAAAAAGATACCAGCCAGCATCAGCAGCAAATGCAGAAGACATCTGAAAAGAAAAAGGGAAGATGAGACTTAGTGACTAACTTTGGGTGACACTCACTGCCAATTTGGTTACTGTTGCTGCTTCAGGCGCAAAGTCAACACACCGCTGACACACTGCTCTGATATCAGCACAGGACAATTTGGCTGCAGCAGCGNCCGAAGCGACAGTGGCGGCATTCGAATGTGCCGTGCCGCTGTGCTTCTGTTCGCCAGGAGAGTCTGTACGCAACTGCCAACGCCGCTGACAAATTCAGCACAAACAGCACTAAAAGCAGCAGCAGCAGCAGTAGCTCAGTAGATCAACGTGGTGGTGGTAGAGAAGAGGCGATTGACTTTGCGCACCAGAGAAACCAGAAGCTGACTACTGCCAAAAAGATACCAACAAGCAGCAGCAGCAAATGAAGAAGACATCTGAAAAGAAAAAGGGGAGATGAGACTTAGCGACTCATTTTGGGTGACACTCACTGCCAATTTGGTTACTGCTGCTGCTTCAGGCGCAAAGTCAACACACCGCTGACACACTGCTCTGATATCAGCACAGGACAATTTGGCTGCAGCAGCANATATCAGCACAGGACAATTTGGCTGCGGCAGCAGCTACTACTACCAAACCGCAGCACAAATCGCCCCAGTGGAACACTTCTTCAAATAAAAGCGTGCACCAAGAGATCAGTAGATCAGTAGGAGGGAAGCAGATGTAGTGAAAAGCACACACACATCCAGTGCACTGCCGTAAGCAACACACCATCAGTATCGAATGGTAAATTGGCATAAACATACGTATTCATTGGACAATCAGGGAATTGCTTGCACTTTATTCCGCCACCTACTGCAANTACTACCAAACCGCAGCACAAATCGCCCCAGTGGAACACTTCTTCAAATAAAAGCGTGCACCAAGGGATCTGTAGATCAGTAGGAGGGAGGCAGATGTAGTGAAAAGCACACACACATCCAGTGCACTGCCGTAAGCAACACACCATCAGTATCGAATGGTAAATTGTCATAAACATACGTATTCATTGGACAATCAGGGAATTGCTTGCACTTTATTCCGCAACCTACTGCAATCAATCAGCCCAGTGAATTAGTGCCCATAGCGCATCGTTTCTTTGACTGCCAGTTATTCCGCTTCTAACGACGCGTGAATGCATGCATGCATGTGCTGTTGATGAACAGCATCCTGAGCTCCCTCCAGTGTGCATCCTTCTTGGTAATTAATCTACCGCCAAATGGACCAATTGCCAGTAGTGCTGCAACAAATCATTGCAGCAGCAGTGTCACACTGACGGGTCAAGGACTGTTTGCTTTTTCCACCACCCGCTACTGATTATTGATTAGCGCATCCTTTTAATTTAGGAAAGGCACTCAACTGTGCTAGCAACTGACCAGTGCTCAAGACAAAGTGCGGGTTGAGCTGAGTACTACCTTCTTTTCTGTGTAAAGCCTCTGCCGGCTGATGCTTCTCACTACTATTGTTGCTTGTTCTCAGTGAGTAAGCCCCCGCCGGCGGTGTGTTACAATCGGATCAGTGGAAAAAGGCTCCAATTGGCTAGTTGACGGCGACAACAGACAACAGTGTTCTCGGCCATTGTCATCGAATGAAGTGTGACAATCTTGTTATTTACCGCACACTACACAGAAAGAAGGGGAGAGCAAGGTAAAGCACTAGACTGTCGCCTCTTTTCTTTTCTTTTCTGTCTGCTCCAAGTTTGGTGAGCTGCTATGTGCGTGTATGTGTGTGGCCAATCAACTGCCCATTTTGGTGTGTGTTTTACCAGTGAGCTGCCTTAATGAGCTGACATTGGAGCAGCAGTAGTGAGATGAGCAAAAGAATCATTGTTTCTACTTCCTTTTTTGCTGCTTCCTCTGTACTTTTCTACTATCTACTTCATTTTAGGGCAAAGTTTTGCAGTCATTAGTCATGTGGCCAATTAATAAGTGAACTGAAGCAAAAAACGCCATCTCCAGCTACAAAAACAACTTCAGCAGCAGAGTTTGGCCATTCTCAATGCCTTGAGGAGTTTTCAAGAGCGTCTGACTGTCTGGGCCATAATTTGAAGCAGAAACTGGCAAGTTCAAGGCACAAACACAGACAAGAGAAAAACGTGTCTGAAAGTCACTTTTTCAAGTTTTTTTATTCCTCACAGCTTGGCTCCAGCATAGTCAATTCACAGTCTGGTTTCTAATTTGATAATAAATTCCCAACAATTACAACTCTCGCTGCTCTTGACATTGTACACTTTGTCAACACACTCTCACATACCGCAACAAACATCTGCTGATGTCACACATTTACACACACAAACAAACCACATGTAGTCATTCTTTATTGCCATTTGGCACACAGTTTGTCAACTGTTTCCCGCACTTGAGCCAGTGCCAGATTTCCTTTCCACTGAATCGCTCTGCGCAATTATGGTTTTTTGGTTTGTTTGCTTTTACCCTCCCTTGATTTTTTTCCTTTTCTTTCACTTCATCGCTTTTCTCCCTTTCAGTCACACAAAACCAACCTCAATGGCCTATGAATGAAGGCAATTAATCGAGTCGGCATTGAAGAACAGGAGAACGCTGCCTGCTTGCGTCTGTGGCGGAGAATGAAAGGGAAAAAGTGTTTGTGCGCCAAAAATGCGAACGTTGACAAGGGGGCCCCACCAGAGAGTAAGCACATGAGGGCACCAACCTTCAGCTCAACCACCGACCTGTGTGTTTGTGGAAGCACACAAATTGTTTCAATTTGAATGTGAACAGAACGACGACGACGAAGGAGATGATGATGATGCTACTATGACCAAGCAACTTTGCAACTCCCTAATGAGCAGTGGTTTTTGGTGGCACTGTGCCACAAATTAGCAACCAAAGTCTACTTTGGACCAACGGTCCATTGCACTTTGATCAAGGCAGCAAAAATGATGACGGCAGTAAGCTAAAATTGAGGATGGCAAACAAAAATTGCATCAGCGTTGGCACCAATTTCCAGCGGCCTAAACGACAGTATAAAGCCAAACACAGTAGTTGGATGATAATTTGGTCGCAATCAAAGAAAAAGAATGTGCAGAAAGCATAGAGTGGAATGCACCATTTAGCGAAGCGCAAAGAATCACGACCGATTCAAGCGTTGACTCCATAAAGCTACCAGCGGATTTTAATGCACAAAATTAAAGTCAAAGATTGCCTTTGCTAATGCTGTTGTTAGTGCCCCAAAAACTATCTTTTTTGCCCCCAGTTTTGGTCATTATGGTAGGTGCCGACTGCATCCACTGCATTCAGCTCATAAATCCAGCATCACTTTTGCATCAACGATGCGCATCGCCTGTCGAAACAGACAGCTGATAATTAATGAGCTTTTTTTGATCGAGTTACTCATTCACCTTATTCACTCATGTTATTCATGTTTTGGCGTGTCAGTTGCATTAGTAGTGTGAGCTGAGTAGTGCTCAGCACACGCAATGTACTCTTGCCCGCATGTACTCTAGGCGAACACGTGTGCGTCTGAAAAAGTGCATGACAAGCAATGGTAATTAAAATTAAGCATTCCAGTTAAACAGTGCATAAAGTTATTATTAAATGCCATCTGATAGTTTTAGCAGTTTTGCCATGCTGAAAAGTGTACTAATAAATGCCGATTGCCAAGTACAATCAATGGGCGATAATTTCGGGTATTTTAATGTATTCTTGATATCATATCTCTTTCTATCTCATGCCATTACTTCAATTTCACTTTAAATTGCTTCTTTTTATGACGATAAAAGTGTCACCCTGCGCTCTTNTTTTAATGTATTCTTGATATCATATCTCTTTCTATCTCATGCCATTACTTTAATTTCACTTTAAATTGCTTCTTTTTATGACGATAAAAGTGTCACCCTGCGCTCTCTTCAAAATAAGTCATTCTCTTGGCACTTGGCGTTGACGAGTTCTTTGGGTGGTTGTTGTGCAATTTGTTCACTTTTCACCATAACAAANTTTAATTTCACTTTAAATTGCTTCTTTTTATGACGATAAAAGTGTCACCCTGCGCTCTCTTCAAAATAAGTCATTCTCTTGGCACTTGGCGTTGACGAGTTCTTTGGGTGGTTGTTGTGCAATTTGTTCACTTTTCAGCATAGCAAGCTCATTAAAAATGAATATTAATGCTAAAATGACATACTTTTATATTTATATGCTAATTAGACGACGGTGGTCGCTTTTAATGCTTTTTGCTATTTGCCTCAGATCAATCGATTGTGAAGAAGTGGCACTATTTTTATAATGCATGACTGTGAGCGTTTTCAGAATATTTTAGTCACGAGTCGATTTCACTGAAACGATTGTTTTAGTGCTTTTATACTGGCTCCATTTGACGAACGATAAAAGAGGAACAAGATGACAAACTACTGAATCACACAGATTACCGGAAGTGATTGGCAGGGAGAGAAGGTGGTCCAATTGTCAATAGATGGGTCGATGCACACTTAGCATTCTACACAATTACACTGCTCAATTAATTTAGATTATTCAGGTTCAAGCTATAATTTTGTTGTTCTCTTTTAATGATCAGTTCTAAAAGTTGGAATTGTTTTCAACAAGCAATAATGATTGTAAAAAAAGACACATTCACGTCTTTAGTCCATCTTTCATATTCCAATTTTTTCTCCCTCCTTGTGACATTAACTTTGACGTCAACTTTAGCACTTTTGTCTCAAGAGAAACGCGTCAACACTTGAAATACTGCACAACAGCCAAGTCCGCGATGGGCTGCACCAATTCCAGTAAGTCTACTCAAGGGTGAACTGATTTGGCCAATCTGCCTATGTGTGAGGGCACTTTATTGACATCATTGACATGCACACATCTCTTTCTCTCTAATTTATAGCCGAAAAAGAAGCCATTGATGGCGACGAAGAACTGAACGTCGCGCCTGATGGCGAGGAGGAGAAAGAGGAAGAAGAGGAGGCCAAAGAGGCGGAAGAGGGAAAGGACGGCGAGGCAGATGGAGAGGGCAAAGAAGGAGAAGGGGAGCCAGAAGATGAAGGAGCCCCCAAGGAGGAAGAGGAGGGCGCCAAGGAGGATGGCGATACTGTGAAGGAGGGTGAAGAGAGCCCCATGTTTCCCGGTCCTGCACCACCGCCTGCGCTGGGTAAGGCACTGAAAACCAAGACCAAGACTATGGGCGGCAAACTGGGCAAGATGAAGATGAAGAAGGGAAAGATGGGCCCGCTAAAGCTGGGAAAACTGAAGAAATCAAAGATGGCTGGAAAGGGCAAGGGCAGTAAAGCACTGATGAAGAAGTCGAAGATGAAGAGCAAGCTGAAGGGCAAGTCCTCCAAGTCAAAGGGCAAGTCAGCGCTAAAGAGCAGCAAACCGGCCAGCTCAGCGCTGTCCTCTTCTGGAGCGAGCAGCAGCAGCAGCTCAACTACTGCCGCCGCAAAGGGCACCTTCTCCGCCGCCTCCCTCAACTACACCTCTTTTGCCTCCTCTGTTGGCAAAAGCGGCCCCAAAAAAAGCGCCGCCGCGCCCNCGCCGCCTCCCTCAACTACACCTCCTTTGCCTCCTCTGTTGGCAAAAGCGGCCCCAAAAAAAGCGCCGCCGCGCCTAAGTCAAAGAAGTCAAAGAAGACAAAGTCGAAGAAATCTAAAAAATCAAAGAAGAAATCTTCCACCAAGTCGGGCAAAAGCAAGAAGAGAGGCAGCCGCGGTGGCGGGGGCGGCGTGAAATCTGCTGGCAAGACCACTGCTGAGATCAGCAGCGCCGTCAAGTCGGTTCAGAGTGCCAAGAGCAAGGTGCAGGGCGGCAGTTTCGGGCGAAAGGCGCCCAAGAGCTCCTCAAAGTGCTCGCCAGCAAAGAACCAGGACAAGTCAGTGATTAGCCGCACTAACAACTAGACAGTAATGTCTGTGTCTGTGCGTCTGAGTGTTCACTGGCCAAGTCAACAACTTTTTAATTATTTCATTTTATCACTACTAGAAAAGTAGTGTTGTTATTTGTAAAAAGTAACATTTGTAAAAGAAAAAACTTTATTTGCACGTAAAAGAGTGAGGGACAAAATGAGTGCATAAATAGATCGCCAAAATTGCTATTACAAAGTGCACTAAAGGTGCAGGTGTGGGTGTGTGTGAAACAAAAGTAAAAGAGCTCAGAAGGCAACATGAGTGACCTCCTTCGTCTTCTTGTCGGTGATAATTTTGAGCAGGTTGAACTCCCGGTACTTGCCCGACTCGCTGTAGGGACGGAGAACGTGCGGCTTGACGTGACACTCCGGACCGGTCACCTCGATGTACCCGGTGGTGTTCTTCTCCGAGCCGCAGTAGTTGGAGCTGCTGAAGACGGTCATCAGGCGGCCGCTGAACTCGGCCATAAAGCCGGTACTCTTGCAGTTCTTGTACTGGTGGCCACGAACGACCATCTGCAGATGGTTCGCCTCGAGGAACTTTACCAGGCCGGCCTCGTTGAAGAAGGAACAGTGGCCGCCGCGTTTTTTGTTCTTGAAGAAGTTCCGCCTGCCACGGTACTTTCGCTTGTCCCTCTGCTTGACAGGCAAAGGGTCATTCCACAGGATCTCATTCAGGGCCAGCACCTGCTTGCGAGCCTTCTTGCTGGG
>NW_016177431.1:0-8506 GCF_001687245.7 Rhagoletis zephyria | reverse complement strand
GTATTTAATGTTTGGCTCCGCCCGAACTTAGACTTTCTTACTTGTTGTTAATAGATTTGTTGCTATTATGATTCTTTTAACCTTTCCTCGCAGACTTTCCTCTTTACCTTATACCGATCACTTTTGAACGCAAATAGTTTTTTGCGCAGTTTACTGGTATTTTTTTGGGTCGTTAATCTATTAGGCACCTTTTTTGTTGGTATTTTCCAACGTTCTATAAAATCAAGTACATTTGGTATCCATATTTGAAGTTGATCATAGGGACAGGACAAAAACCAAACTATGGCAAACATGCCAATACCGTAGTGCTCTGCCCCCCCACTTCCAACTTGTCTCAAACTGCTTCATATTTTCTGAGGTTTTTTGTACATTTGTCTTGATTCTAGTATTTTTAGTAATTTTACACTGAAAAATAGTCAACTAACTTAAAAACATCTAGCTATTGAGAAGTTTTTATTTCCTTGATATGTTAGAACTTCTCAACTTAGTCACTACTATTTTTTTGAACAGCTTGTTTTTAGTGCATATAGGGAAATGATGCAAATAGCAAAATGAAAAAATGTGTTGATTTCCTTTTTACTTTCCTGTTTGTTATATTCTAACTTCAAACACTTTTAACCGACTTCACAAAAAGGAGAAGGTTTATCAATTTGTCGGAATATATATTTTTTTTTATATGAGAATTGAAGACGGTTTTGTTTTTGCTTAAAAATTACTTGTACCACAACTCTTCCAAGCTGTAAAGTAGAACATGTCAACACTATTATTTTTTTGAGCACAACTGTATGTACGTTCATTCATTGTTCACATCACGACGGCACGTCGATATATATATATATATGTATGTACATATTTATAAACTGTGTAGATTTAAATGCGCTTGAAATCATATAAGTACATATGCATGTATGTATGTATGTATGTATGTGCATGGCATATGCTACTACGTGTGTGCACTCTCTTATTTACCCATTACATAGTTACCTATTTATACATACCATGTGCACAACCATGCATCCCTGGCCACTAAATGTATTCGCGTTTCAAATTACAAGCGAAAAGTGCACAATTATATTCCGATGACAAAAGCAATAATTTTTCGAGCTAGTCTAACTACACAGTCGTCTACTCTTTTCGCTCTCATTTGAATAAATTAATAGCCCGCTAAGCAAAAACAGTTAAAACCGGTGAAAATCCGAAATCTGACACGTAATTCGATTAACTTTGCTAAGAGTTCAATGCGATTTTCCTTCGAAAATTTGAGGTCGAATTTTAATGCTACTTTCTCTCTCGAAATATTGAGGCTCTGTTGGAGTATTATGAGTTCATCATTAGTTTCTTACTGCCTACCCAATAGCCTTTACGGGTAGATAGCAAAAAATAGTATATAGTAAAATTAGATGTATACTGCGATCTACTGAACCGACAAAGATTATACCGATGTCCTCTTAGTCAACAGTGTTCTGTAAGGATCCCTCTTGGTATGCTGAGTTTCTTCTTTGGGAGGTTAATTTGGTTTTGAAATGTCTTCCTGTTATACCCTCCGAGAAAACTTTCTGCTTGGCGCAGTACTAGCGAACTATGCCAGTAAAGATTCCTCAATGAGTTCCTCTCCCTCCTGAGCTTCGCCATAATATTATTAAGGACCTATGTGCAGGTAGGGCTCCAGGCCAATTGGCGTGATGGCTGCCCCTTCTCTTGCGGGAGAGTTCGTGGTCCCATAGCACTCTATTATCACACTAACTGCATTTTGTTGTGGCTACCAAGGAAGCTAGGTTTCTCAATGCACTCAAGGACCAGTCACAATTTCATTTCCCACGACAAGAGGAACTTCACCGCCGCCTGGTTATGGCTGTAGTTTTCGAGCCGTCTGTGTACCAGTGCGGTGTACCAGCATGGAGGAGTCTCTTGAAGGAAGAAGCGCTTCAGGTTGCTTTGCCGCATAGCTTTATTTTAATTTATTAATATGGTTCTCCCTTTGTCATCTCTGGGAAATAGTGCCAGCTGGAGTGCAAACTCTAGCTTCTTTATATTTATAGAGGATATGACTTTCCTTTCCCACATCTCTCTCTAGCAAAGCTTAGTAGAGTTCTTTTAGCGGCCTCAGATATGGTAATATGCAGTTTGATTACTACTTCCGGCACTGGCATGTGCGCATTGCTCCCGTTATAAAAAAATTAAATTAATCGTTTCGCCGCTTAGTGCAAAGATATCTATTTATTACGACAACTGAGACGAACACGAATATGAAGACGAGTTTCATACTCGAGTACGAAGAGCAACCCGAGTACAAACAAAACTGCAATGACAAGCAGGAGGTTAGACGAATCGATACAAAGAATATACGAATACCAATACGAATGCGAATACGAATACGGAGATAAAAACGAAGACAAATGCGAAGGCGTATATGAACACAAATGCGAATACGAACACGAATACGAACAAAAACATGAAGACGAAAACTGGGTTGAATATGAATACGTAGACCAACCGATGACGATTGTGAATAAAAATTCGAAGACGAATGCGAATAAGACGACGAATGCGAAGATGAATTCGAATACGAAGACGTACATATGTACATATGTCATAACGAATTCAAATAAGACGACGAATGCGAAGATGATTGCGAAAACGAATACGGCGATAAATTCGAAGACGTCGGCGTAGGTAAATACGGAGAAGAATACGAAGACCAATAATAAGCCGAATGCGAAAATGTGAAGGCTAATACGAAGACGAATACGTATACGTATACATATGAAGTCAGCGACTAAAATGAAGACCAAAAAATCTTGGGGATCCTTAAAAAAAACAGGAAAATCGGCCGAATTTAAAATCTCACTCTTTCATCGCGCAGCTTTTGATTTATTTATGTCTACGTGTCCCCAAGAAAATTCTAATTTTGACCACAGAAATCTCGAATTTTCGGAATTTTTAGTTTCCGAAATTTAAAACAGAACAAAAAAAAAAAGATTTCAACAACTTTTTGTTTAGTGGGCTATCATGCTCATCCACAAATTGCAATGTGTTGCTGAATAACATTGTAATGACTGACTGTTTTGCTAAAAAGTTATTGTAAATTTAAGGTCACTGCATAATGCCATGTTTTCTAGACATCTGGGTCTTCTTCTGAGATATAAATTCTAAAGTCTTTCGATGAACGAAGTTTCACATGCATACATTCTTTACTGAATTCGATCACGAGAGTAGTTATTATCAAAGTGAAACAAGTGGTTCATATCATATCATATCATATATAGAAAACTATTATTTATTATTATTGCATATGTTAAGCAACAACTAAACAATTACAAAATAAATTTTAAGAAGCTTAAGTTTCTCGAATAATTTGCACTGCTATCGCGTATCTAAATATGCAAATGTGTATGCTCATGTATGCACATTAGGGCGGGTCAATTTGTATGGGGGATTTTTTTCGACTATGCGCGTAAAGCACAGAAGGATTGCCGAAGTAGCCAGCATTTAGCATTTTGCCGCGCTTAAATTTTGTACAAAAACATGCTATAAGGAGGAGTGAAAATTTTCACATTTTCTTGGAAATATATTTTCGCAACTTGGAAAACTTTAAATTGATTTTAGATCCATGGATGCTTCGTCAAATTTGCTTAGAATTACACCTAGAATCCTTCTATGTATGTATATACGCGCATAGTGAAAAATAAAATAAAATTGACCCGCTCTAATGTACATACTTGGCTTATATGTATGCATTTGTGCAGATGCGATTACATATGTATGCACATTTGAAATGTTGTTTGTACATTATGTGTACATACATAATTAACATTTTCCATTGGTGCACGTCGAATGTTAATTGCTGTTATTTAAAATGTCTACAAAACATGATAAATACTTTTTTTCAAAAGGCAATGATTTGCACTTGAATTTTGTATAGGGTATCGTTTTTGGAATACGTAGCTTCTGCGGGAGAAATAAAAAAAAACTTTCAAACTACGAATTTTTTGTAATTCATAGTTGTAGAGTTTGCTCTCGAAGCTTTGATAGATACATATGTATGTATAATCTAGCGAGTAAAGAATGATCTTTATGAAATATTTTTTTTTTAACAATTTTCATTTAACTTCATCAAATTTTGTATGTATAAAAAAATAAAATCCATAAGTGAGAAGTGAAAATCATTTCGCAGAAACACCTTATATAATTTTACATACATTTGAGTTGCATCCTTGTTGTCGCCGTTATTTTGATTGCGAATTGCGTATGTAATCTTTATACACCTAATATTTATTATTTGAATTGACAATTAACTGTCAAAATGAATTAATGAGAACAGTGGCGAATGAATTAACACAAAAAAAAAGGATTTAATTGCTATCGATTTATCACACTCGCATACTAATTCTAATAATATTTAGCTTGTCCAATGATAATTGAAAAATTGAAAGGGTTGAGTACAGACTTCGTTCTATTTGGTTCTTAACTTATGACCCCTAGCATGTCCTCTGGCAACTGCACGAAGACCTCCTCATTTTCCCTGATCGGTGAGATGATCAGACGGTGATCGGTACTCTGTGAAGCTCTTGACTTAACTGCAGGACGTCAAGGAGGCGCTGTTTCCATCCGTAGCAACCAAGTAGACCCTATCCGCTGTATGGTCAGCAAACTACTGGAGGATATGGAATGCTCGGCGTTTGTGCTACAAATCTTACGGTTCCTTACTCGTTTATCCAAGGGCAACTAGCTTTTGGACTTCCGATTCTAGCACTTGCCATGGTATTAATGTTTGTGGGTGCGGTTGCACCTGCTGTGTGCCTTCATTGTGTGCACTACGTTCGCGACTGGGCTATATGGGCTGATCCTCAGTAGAAGTGTAATGGCATCTTGATCCGGCCCTGAAACTTAAAAAAGATTATTGCTCTGCTTCTTGGCGAAGTGGATATCGTTGTGTTTTGCAAAACCGCCTAAATCGCCGTTGGGGTAAAAATGAGATTTGGTAACCCTGAACTCCAGGCATCGGGATTTATGCATAAAAATCGTAAAACTAAATATCGCCAATCAAGGCAATGCTTTCAAAGAAAACTCGTTTTTTCCCTCTTCTGTAAATTTTGAGTGCCGTAAGATAGGCGGTTTTGCAAAAACATCGACAATATGTAGCGTTACTTAGATGAAGAAAATATATTTCTATAAAATTTGTATCCTTTTTAAAGAACGGAAAGCTTTTGAGCAGTGCTGTACTTTTAACTGTCAGGCTTGGCTAGCATGATACATACTTGAGCTAATTATCACAAAACTTCATTGAAAGCACTTGAAATTCTAACGAGTTTCCTTTTCATCTTTCTCTACAAATATGTGCATATGTATGTATGTATGTACATTAGGGTGGTACTTAAAACATCAAATGAACGATTTTTTTCCGTCTCCCTCAATCGAGTCACAGATACCGCATATAAATTTTGGTCCCGATTGGAGTCGATTAAGGCTGGGCGCAAATGGGGTCAAAGGCCAGATGCCTCTATGGAGACTCAAAAAATTAAAAATAATTTTTTTTTTCATTTAATACCCAAAATCGATACTACTTAAGTCGAAGATGTGACTTACTTTGGATATACTTTGGCCCGATTGCAGTCGGTTAAGACGCCTTGTGAACTTTGACCCCTGTGCGACACGCCTTAACCGTCTCCAATCGGGACCAAAATTTATATGCGATATCTACGACTATAGTAGCATAGACGTGGGGGTTGAGGCTTAGGAAATTTGCTGTAGAAAATGGCTTCCTAGATTTAAGGGCCACCCAAATGTACACACATACATACACACACACATACGTCTCCATTTATCAATTTATTTGAACCACTGTTGTTGCTTAATGCAAACAATTCTAATTGCTAATAAATACTCTCGACAGTGAAACACTCGAAACCGTTTGATTAAACGTTTTGTTGCTATTCGATTGATTAAGTTGCCGATTGATAGCACCAATTATGATGAAATTGTTTTCTGTGATGGGGTAATAATATCCAGACCCACTGGGGTAGTAGGGCCCGTCGACAAATAAGTGTATGTACAGTGTTTTGTATTGGTAAATGTGTCAATATTTTTAAACCTTTTTTGACCATTTAATTGGACTATCGAAAATCTCATCGTTTACCAATTAAAATGAGGTCATTCAATGATTTTTCCTCACTTTCCCCCGTTTTTTTTTTGTATCTATGTCCTCATCTGTGTTGACTGACGGCTGGTGCTTCACAGCTGTGCAGTTGCTAGCTCGTAAATTTAAATCAATTGAGGCAAGCAAAGATTAGTTATCAGTTTGCGGCAAATCGAACAAATAAACAATAAATATGTATGTACATACATANAAAACTCTTCACTGATAATGGAGATTAAACTATTTTTGATGGCACGAAAGCTGAGGATTGCCAGACAATCTTGTTTGCATACATACGTACGTCAAATACATAGTATTTATATACAAATATAGCAAGTATGTATGTATGTATATCTATTTTCACGTACTCAGAGATAGTGTTGTTTTGTTGGCGGCAACAGATAATTTTAGACTTGGAAACACTTTTTTGCTTTCCCATAGTTTTCAGAACTTACATATTTTATCATCAGGTAGAACAAATAAAACGCAATTTTGAGAAAAAAAAAAAAACAGAAACAACAATAAAATGTGGAATGGAAAACAACACGTCAATGTGTTTTGTGTGGGCGGTTTTTCGGTCGTTTGGTCAATAAACTGTTGTCTGTCGGATTTGCAGTGCTCATTATGCAATTTATTATTATTATTTTTTATTATTTATTTTAATTTTTAATTTTAACTGCTGTTATTATTCTTGATGTATTTTTTTTGTTGCTGCTGTTTTGACACTTTTTGTTTTTGTTTCACCGCCCTCCAAATTGTTGCTTATCCATCGACCTCTGGACGACGTTTTTAGACATTTGTGTGCATATATTTATTTAAATAACAAACATACACTATTCGTGTTTATCAAGCGTGACACATACCGAATCGGTGTATTTTATTATTTTATAGTTTATTTAAATTTGATTACAGTTCTCTATTTTGTTTTGCTTTCCATCGGCTGTTGTTATTTTGTTTCGCTTGATTTTACGCATTTTTTCAACTAATATATTTCTATCACGATGGAAACTTTTACTAAGGAAAAACTCAGCCGAATTTCGAAATTAAATAAAATCAAATCCGAATTTCGACATTAAAAAACTTAGTTTACTTTTCAACCGGAATTTAAACGAGGGGATTTGATCTCATCAAGTTACAAAATTACTATTGTTGTTGTTTTAAAGCATAAAAATGTCCCAACGAGTTTTTTTGGGGAAACTAATTTTAATCCCACGGCTCCAATTTAGGGCTACTAGGATAGGAATGTATTGAAGTGCCTTGACATCTGGATTCGAAGCCAAAAATGGAGGTTATACTATACGCCACATTTAGTGCAAAGAAGACAGCAGCATTGAAATGGAATGTCCTAATCGCCAGAGGCAGATTATCGAATGAAACAGGTCCAACATCTCCCAATATCGAAAAATAATTTTGCTAAATTTTTCCACAAATGCTAGACGATTTTAAATCCCGGAAATAGCATCTTTATTTCGCTTATATTTTTTGATCTTTTGTAAAAGAAGCACATAAATATTCAGATGCACCACATATTTGTAGATTATTTTTCTATAACATTGTAATTTGTGCTCGGGATTTTTAAAAACATTTTGGAAGCACGAGAGGCATTTAATGGATTATTATTTCAGACTCGGATTTCGGCCATCACAACGCAGTGATTAACATCCGGAACAAGCTGAATTGCAAAGGGTTCCAAATGGTTCCACTTCCCTTTCATCTTTAAGAGCTTCTTTACGTTTACAACATTGTCATGGTAGCGTTCTTATTTGAAGTTTCTCAAATTGAAGATACAATCCCTCAAACAGTCAGCAAATTTTTTTTTGGCGTAGTTTCGCCTAATGAATATATTTTCCTTTCACAAAATTTGAAAATTTCCTCCACACCACAGCCCATTGGACAGGTAATAGTACCCGAGAAAAAATAGCAAGCTGTGTGCATTTTCTTGTTGATTTTGGAATCCATATACGTAAACAAAGTTGGAAATTTTAGAGTAAAATGTAAACAAAAATGACTAATTAAAGACGGAATTCTCAGCAAAAATAAAATCAGCTGCTCGACTGCTGCTACCTGTTCCATATGCTTTGCTCCGCACAATATATTCAATGTAAAATCCGTTGAAAAAAACTTAAATAAAAACTAAATACTTGGGAAATTTCTTTTAGAAATTTTAACAACAATCATTAACGTCTAATTTCGATTCAGACTCACAAATACCCAGTTCTTCTACGCAAAATTATAACTTCAGAAACCCTCTACATACATATGTGTTCCTATTTAAAAGACGTTTTCAATAGATTGTTAGTTCCATCAGATCGTTTATTTACTTGTTCGCAATTGTTGCCAGTGTTGACAAATCGGAGATCTTTCATTGCT
>NW_016177430.1:0-8506 GCF_001687245.7 Rhagoletis zephyria | reverse complement strand
ATAAGCTTTATAGCTTTTGTTCTAGCTGACAATGACACTGATTCAAAACCCTAGGACATGAATGAGTTGGCCATGAGGGCTATGCACACTGCAGGCTTTATTGGCCGCCCATTTAGAGGGCACGCTTGAATCGGATGAACTGCGCCCGACTAAAGACTTGGCAGTGCAGTCCGATCGCGTTCAAACTAAAAAGTCTGCCAATTATCGATCGACTACTTGATCAGCATGGTGCTTACGCTGCAGACTTTTTTGACTTGTACCTTATTTTTTAATTTGAAACAAGATGCCAAAATGGCGCGTTTTAAAAAATGTTAGCCTTATAAATTAAAAAAAAAACATCTTGAGAAATCCTACTAGTTTAGATGTTCTTAATGCTTTTCTTTTTGATTGGATGAAAAGAGAACGCACGCCCCTGTTGCGCGCTTTCGCCACAATTATAACGAGTTGTCCCTTCTTGTTATCTACGTTCTTTGTTTAAACTTAAGTATATGCCGTCCCTAAATTGGAGCGTCAAGCGCAAAGCAATTGTCAAAAATAATAATTATATCAAGTTATAAAAAGCCCACACAAATATTGCCACTGATAGTATAACTTATATCTAGCAATCGAAATGACAGCTGGACAGCAATAAATTTTATCTTGTGGAGACGGCCAGTTATGCCCACACAATTTGTATGAAGCACGCGGCGCAGGCGCCGAGCTACTGGAATTTAAATTTTTACGTTGCGTTACGTGTTAAAGTTGAGTGTAGAACACCGAAATAAAAGACAACTTTCTCGTACGTTCCCACGACAGTCGGGTCTACGTAACCGGAACGACCCAGATTTATATCTGGCCAAGGACTGTCACTCCAGCAACACTCCCCAAAACTCTATGGGGAACTTGTATGCTGCTACAACAACAACAACAACTTTCTCGTACGAATTTAGAAGCATCCAAGTTTAGATTTCAACCGAGCACTTCTGAAAATCTTCTGCTACGTCTAAGCGCCTTATAAGTTCTCTCCAATTGCACTTCTTCCGGTGTAGAGTTTTTTCTAATGCAACTCTGCGTGTTTTCATGCATAAATTTCTGTTGCGTTAATTAAAATGTTCCATTTTTCAATGTAATATCGTGTTTCTCGTATGATTCAAAAATATAATTAAAGCCGAATAAAAAAATAAACATCATAAAGAACGTAATAAATTATAAGAGGTGTTTATTTTTCAAGTACATTTTCTAAGCAGTTCGCGGATAAGAACTTCGGGAAGTTTTTTTATTGAGCCCGTTTTAATTTTGTAATTTACATATATGCTGCCTTCTTAATAAAAGTAAGTAACAATTGTTTAGCAAATGTTTAATCATTTTGATGCGTTTTTCCTTATACATATTTATTACAACACAGATATCAGAAGCACAAATCATTTGCAAAGACTGAAGGAGCACCTATTTGCGAAAACAATTTCCGCTATTTTTTTGTGAGTTTCCGGTTTTTGGAATTTAAAAGCCTTCGCAATTAAAATACAAAGAGGAAGTTACATATTTTTGTATATTGAGAAAGTACATACATATCTATATAAATTTGTTTAGTACTACGGCTGTAACCGAGTGGTGAGAGATGCGTACTTTCACTCTGTAGGACCCCGGCTCGCTTCCATGTCGGAAAAGCATAGACAATTTTATTTTTGTAATACTGCTCGCTTCCCGGCACCAATAGCACTCCTGCGTAAAACTGTAGTTTCTTGAAAAAAAATGTAAGCTCCAAATATTAATTAATTGATATACATACATACGTGGGTCATTTCCCAACGAAGTGCTATTTTTTGTCCCCCCTTTTTAAATTTTTCAAAGTCAAAAACAGCAATATACGATCCAAACAATAAGCCACCAACAAAGCTGTTTTTTTTATGATTGTAAGCCGTTTTGTTTTATTTTGCGAACGGCATTTCTTTGGAATATTTTACCTACTTTATATGAAAATATTTGTCCCCGCTCAGGTTATTCGATAATCAACATGAAGAAAGAAGTCTAAACGAAGAAACAATGAAAGGAGTTGTAACTGTTTGTGAATGACCACCTTAATTTTTATTGTTTTATTCTATTTTTACCTGAACAATTTTATCAACATAAGCGTGGCTTTCTATTATAATATTGTCCCTATGAATTTTCCTGAATGTCACTTAAGGAGTTTCAAAGATTTCTTTGTTTTTGTATTTTCGTGAAATAAGAATTTTAGAAAAAAATCCAACAAATGTGAAATATTTCCAGAATGTCACTTTTAGGTGAAAAGGATTTTTTATTTAAATAGCTTATTTCTCCAAAAGGGGTCAAATGGTATATACGAGAAATTGTTGCTGAAGAAACATTAAACAAAAAGCCTGCCTGCCAAGAAAAACCATATCATGAAGACGGTGGAAAAAACTTCAACATTAGGTTATGTGATAAATGAGATTCAAAGTGATGTGCAAATATTTAGAAAGCATACATTTAATGTTAAAAATCAGTACAATGCTTATCGGTAAGCATATTTTTTCCCAACAGTTGCTAAACTTATTTACTTACTTTTAAAAAAGTGACATATTTTACAAAAATTCAGAAATAAAAAAAAATTTGTTTTTGAACAGCCTGAAAACAATTTCGTATTCTGCACGAATTTTCATATCGGTAAACGATTTCAGAGGGTAAATTTAGCAATAGTAAAAAAATTGAATGTGTACTTTGTTTGGGAATTACCCACATATGTACATATGTACATTAGACTGCATCACCAAACAAGTTGCGGTTTTTCCGCCGGGATTGCAAAATTTATATTCTAAGACGTCCACCTAAATATTTCGGAAATATATTAAGATTTAAGCGGGCTGGACCTATTTGAAAATAAGGAACTTTTTGAAAAAAGTCCCTTCAGATGACAAAACAGATTTAAAAATCTTTCCAACGGAATCGTAATAATGAGATTTTTGGCGCTGTTTTTTTTACTTTTTTTAAAGATTGATTTATGAAAAACTTAAATAACTGGGCCACAACTAATCTGATTTAAACTTATGGGATCTCGGTAGAAAGATATTTTTCCATTATTTTTTTTTATGTACACAAAAATTCATTCGTGACCCATTTTTTTTTCAAATACCAACACATCTTAATCAACTTTGAATGATGTTCGTTCATCCTACCTTTTTCTTTCAGCCTTTGAATGGGCTTATTAGCAAAGAAATAAAAAGGGTGAGCAAATACCTTTCCAATGATACCTCACAAGTCTAAATCGGAAGAGTTTTGGTTCAGTTATTCAAGTTTCTCTTATACCAATCTTTGAAAAAAGTAAAAAAAAACAGCATCAAAAATCTCATTATTACGATTCCGTATTTTTTTTTTATATTTTTATGTAAATTTTTTAAGCTTAAACCGTTTTGTCATTTGAGGGGATTTTTTCAAAAAACATCTCTAAGAAACTATTTTGATCCATTTTTGGAGGGATTTTAAAAATCTTAATATTTTTCCAAAATATTTTGGTGGTCATCTTAAAATATCATAGGTTTTATAATCCAATGGAAAAACAGTACCGACTTTTGTTTTAATGTACATACTTAAAATTATTTTTGATTTAGAGATTTCTGGAACTTTGTATCGTAAGCTGAACGAAAATTTCAAAGCGACTACCTTGCACATTTTTCAAATTAACACACACTGCACGCGTTTGCAGAACACCTATTTTCTTAGCAATTTTGCGCATTTTTATTCTTTTTTTTTATAATATTTATAACTTTGAAATAATTTGGTATTAACTAATGCGGCTGCTGAGCTCATGTGGTCACTCCTACGAACATATGTATATGTATGTATGTATATAAGTATTTAACCCAAAAGCAACATTTTTCTCCACTTTGTTTTTTTTTAAATATTTTTTTCAATAAATTGTAATATCAGAATATTTTGGTTCCTCATTTTGGTGGAATCGCCTTAACCCTTTAACAAAAAATAATTAAGATTTAAAATTTTTTTGGTCGACTCAGCGCTGCTTAATCGTTTTTTCGAAAATATCAAAATGGTTTTTATCCATATAAGGCTGTTGACAATAACTTTTTTGTTAAACACTTTTGTTACGCTTTTAAGTCACGGTTGAATTGTTGGTTGAACAGTTTCGACAGAGAAGACCCGATTATCGCGGCCACTGTAGCAAATATTTTCATACAAGAAGGATATCAATTCGGAAGTTATTTCATTCTCTTTTATTTGGCAGCTTAAAATGAATTTTAATGTGCATTTCACAATCAGCAGAAACTTATATATAATCCACACAAGGAATTATACATATATTAGGATAAGTAGGTTTGTGCGTCATAATTTAATAATGAACTAAACACACACTTTTTACGGAACTCTGGAACACTTTATAAATGTTGGCAAATAGATGAAAATAACCTTAGTTTTATGCACTTTTTTATATGTAAATGTTCAATACTATACTTTTTGAAACACTCACTTTTCAATTATATGCTTACGTTCAAAAACTTCCGTTTTAACTTATGCAATATCCAATTTAGTTCTTATTTGCTTGCTACACTATTTTGCAGGTTTTACCAATTTGGCAGAAAATAATTTAGATGTTTGTGTGCAAGGCCGAAAATAAGATAGAATTAAATGTATAGAACTCGCAACGAGCGCGAGGTGAACTTGAGAAGAACGCGCCTTAAAGAACGCCGCAATGAACTGAAACAAAACGAGTGCGCGACTTTGCATTTTTATAGAAGTTCTAAGCGCGTCATACTAAGCTGGCTTGTGCGCCGATCACACACTATTAGTTATCGTGCGGTTGGCACTAAAACAGCTAGCCGGTTGGGAGTATACATACATATGTATATGTATGTACGTAACTACATGCCGGAGACGACGGAGGATGTGAGAAACTTTCGTTAATAACCACGGCAGCGGTAGCCAAAATTAAAGTAGCTTATATCACAGCATTACAACTACATATTCGAATACAATTGTATGTGTGTATGTATGTATTTACGGTTGTAAATTAGAATGCATCATTAAACTGTAAAGGTAAGTAGTTGAACATCTACAGAATATTCGTTACCTTTGAAATTATATAATTAAATGTAAGGCCTGTTGAAGTCGGATCGCTCTCCGCTCCACTGGCTACACATGCACACAAACACTTGTTAGCTTTTGAAACTATGAACAACGCATGCAGTTGACAAATTGATTTATGTATGTGAATTTTGGCACTTATTGGCCGATATTGCACGGAAGCTGTGCGAGTTGAGCGTTAAGCTAAGCGCGTACCCCACCCACGGAGAGCATATGCGCAAACGTACAAATGTTCATATACTCGTATGCATAAATAAGTACATATTTGTGCGAATTTTGTAGCCGCGAGAAAATTTTGCAAAAATATAGCATATATTTTTGAAGTTTATTGCATGTGAATCTATATTTGTATCTACATACATATGTATGTAGTAGCACTTTTGGCACAGGTATTAAGCAAATTTACTTTTGCATGCAAGCATACATATGTATATGCACATATTTATGTATGAATTCGTACATACTTAAATGTATTTGATGGTGATAGCCATTTAATTTGCATTTAACTTGTGCTAGCTTTCAGGTTTTCTCGAATAGGCTGGGAGTTTGGGGCGTATGAGTAACATTTGATTATATTTGTGCACTGGCACGTGCATCTATGAACCAATTAAGATTAGTAGTTATAAAAAAAAATATATTTTCACTAAGAAAATGTTAATCCACTACTTGCTACTTGCTACTTGTATGTACTTGCATAGCGAAGTTCGTGTTTCCTCAAACATTCGGCACATTTACAATTAGGGGTTGCCAAACTGAGCCTGAAAAACTACCACATATACAGCTAATAACTTAGACACATACCTATGTACATACATTAGACTGCATCACCAAAAAAAGTTGCGGTTTTTCCGTCGGGATTACAAAATGTATTATATTTTAAGACGTCCACTAAAATATTTCGGAAAAATATTAAGATCTGTCCAGCTCAGATTTAAAATTACCTCCACAAATGAAGTTTTTTATGAATAAAAATAGTTTCTTAAAGAACTTTTTGAAAAAAGTCCCCTCAGATGACAAATTAGAATAAGCTTAAAAAATCTGCATAAAAATATTTAAAAATATTTTCAACGGAATCGTAAGAATGAGATTTTTGATGCTGTTTTTTTACTTTTTTCAAAGATTGATTTACGAAAAACTTGAATAACTGGGCCAAAACTGTTCTGATTTAGACTTATGGGATCTCAGTAGAAAGGTATTTTCACACCGTTTTCATTTCTGGCCAAAAGAAACGTCATTCGTGTCCCATCTTTTTTTTCGAATACCAAAACATCTTAATTCAACTTTGAATGAGGTTCGTTTCTCCTACCTTTCTCTTCCATCCTTTGAATAAGTTTATTAGCAAATAAATGAAAAGGGTGAGAAAATACCTTTCCAATGACACCTCTTAAGTCTAAATCGGAAGAGTTTAGGTTCAGTTATTCAAGTTTTTCTTATACCAATCTTTGAAAAATGTTAAAAACAGCATCATCATTACGATTCCGTTAAAATTTTTTTTAATTTTTTTTAATATTTTTATGCAAATATTTTAAGCTTAAACCGTTTTGTCATTTGAGGGGATTTTTTCAAAAAAAATCTTTAAGAAACTATTTTTATTCATAAAAAAAACCATTTTTGGAGGTATTTTCAAATCGGTCCAGCTCACTTAAATCTTAATATTTTTCCGAAATATTTTGGTGGACGTCTTAAAATATAGTAGATTTTATAATTCCAATGGAAAAATAGTACCGATTATTTTTTGTATGGGGAGTGATGCAGTCTAATGTACATACTTTCCGATAACTTTCCCACACTAAAGTTTCTGCATACACATAGATATTAAACATTTTTACTGGACAAAGCTTATTAGATTTGAACTAAGTCGAACCATTAATATGGATTTTCTGGAAATCTTGGTACCAAAAATGAACACGACAGGTGGTACCGAAGTAGAGTTATTTCAACTTAAAGTTCATTTAGTTTATTTTTTTTTTTTAATAAGGAACCATTTGCTGACGTGCTTCTTAACCGATTGAATGATTGTTTTACAGTTCGAAAGGTGTTTTAAGGCGCCACAAAGCAAGCGGTTATTGGTTAGTGCAATATAGTAATGTAATTATCAGTCGTAAATATAGATAAAGTATTCCACAGTGTTTGCCAAGTTGGAAAGTGGTTTTCAACATGGCTTAACTTAAACCTAATTTACTAGTTCAAATAAAATTCAATTTNGATTTTATAATTCCAATGGAAAAATAGTACCGATTATTTTTTGTATGGGGAGTGATGCAGTCTAATGTACATACTTTCCGATAACTTTCCCACACTAAAGTTTCTGCATACACATAGATATTAAACATTTTTACTGGACAAAGCTTATTAGATTTGAACTAAGTCGAACCATTAATATGGATTTTCTGGAAATCTTGGTACCAAAAATGTACACGACAGGTGGTACCGAAGTAGAGTTATTTTAACTTAAAGTTCATTTAGTTTATTTTTTTTTTAATAAGGAACCATTTGCTTCTTAACGATTGAACGATTGTTTTACAGTTCGAAAGGTGTTTTAAGGCGCCTCAAAGCGACCGGTTATTGGTTAGTGCAATATAGTAATGTAATTATCAGTCGTAAATATATATAAAGTATTCCACAGTGTTTGCCAAGTTGGAAAGTGATTTTCAACATGGCTTAACTTAAACCTAATTTACTAGTTCAAATAAAATTCAATTTAAAATCTGTTCGCTACAATTTTACGTATTGACGGTACCCTGGAAACAATTTCAACCCTCAAGTTGCTTCCGTTCGCCGATTCCTGTTGCTACTATTTCGGGGGACCTCACTGAACATTTTCCAACAAAAAAAAAAAGAGCAAAATCAGTCGGGCGGTTTTTTCTATAGCAACTTTTACTAATTCAAAAATTACACAGGCCAACAAAAATTGGAAAAAATTTCGTTTCCTAAAATGTTAAAGCTGTTTTTGATAGACTTTTTTGTGCTGATTACGAGTCTGTAAGTATAAAGTTTCCATCCGCTTTAGATTTTGGGCAAAACGTGGTCAAAGTATCAAAAAATCGCGTGTTTTGCAATATTTGAGAAGGTCTAGCAAAAAAACAAATGGTGATAGAACCTTCCACTTGGACTTAAATTAAAGCTAGAACTCTCCACTACTATCTCTGAAAATACCATTTGTGGTCTTTGACTTGATGGTCACTTATAGTCACTTTTTCAATAGCAAAAACTGTTTTTGCCGAAGTTTATTGTTCGATATATGAGCTTGACGATAGAAGAAGAAGAGTCGATCGGTAACCACCGGACGTTTCCGGTTGACAGATTCGTTCAAACGGTCCTATTGCCGACAGTATTTATTCCAATTGATTTTTAGTTTATTTGGAAGAAGCTCAAAAAACCACGCAACCTTTGAACACCCACTACTGAAGTAGTTTGACGCGAAACATCACTT
>NW_016177429.1:0-8506 GCF_001687245.7 Rhagoletis zephyria | reverse complement strand
GTTTACCACAAAACGTTTTTATTCAAAACTAACAAACAAGTAAAAAGCTCATATTCGTATGTGTACAGCAAAAAAATTATAAATGTCGATTTGTTTGTTTGGTGATTTAGGCCATCGAAGACTAGAACGCCTAAAGCTATGCAAACAGCAGATAAAAAAGCCCATCACCTGAAAGGGTGAATCGCTGAGAGAAGAAGAATGATAGCTGACTGAGGGAAATCAAATAGTTAGGTAAATCTTTACAACATACCCATAATAGGATTAACAAGCCAGATCGCCGGCGGATAACATATAAAAACCTTGATCTAATTTGGCAGAGACACAGTAGGAGTACGGCTCTATGTAAGGCATTAGATGGAGTGAGGAAAGATATTTAATCAAAATCACTCATCATGATTTGTATCACGTTTGGCTTTGTTTGCCAAAATCAAATCAACATACAATAAATGAATAGAAATGAATGACCAATAAAACGTATAGAGCACGTTTCACTCAAAGGAAATGGATGCAAAACTGTGCCGCAGGTCAAAAAATGGAAACAGTGAATGGAATATAAATATAAAAACATTGAAGAAATGTATGCATGTATATATGACAAAATTGCGAAAAGTTAGCGAATGTATGTGAATATGTAATATACATACACGCAAACAGCTGTCTACTTCTCTTCAATTAAGTTAGTTTTTTTTTCATTCGTCAACAATTCGTCGTTGCGAAATATACAGTTTGTTATGTTGGACATATTTATGTTGATGACTATGCAGGCAAAGTTGAGAAGCCATTCCTTTACGATGAACCATCGATTTCGCAATAATTTATTTATGTATTGATGCATGTTTCTTCGTACAGGTTTCGGGACGCACGTGCACACGTTATCCTCGGGGTTTACGAAGCCATATAAAATCCAATTCTAGTTTTCCTTTCTAACCAGATTTTGAAGTCAATTCAATTTAATGGATGTCATATTTTGAACATTTGACACTTTAACAGAACTTAACGTTTTTGAAGGACTGTGCTGTCAGCGATCACCATTACTTTTCAATCTACCGACGATCAAAATTACCGAAAAAATACAAAAACCAGTTGAATATTGGTAATCTAAATACGTCACCGAATAAAGAGCCGCTTACTTTCACGAGGGCGAATACACCAGAACGCGAAGCTCCAAACATACCAGCATAGGAAAAGAAAACTGCAAAGCGGCTAAAAAGAAACTAAGTAAGTATCTTAGCTGTCAAAGAGAAAAAGAGGGAAAAGCCTCATATTCATATAATGCGCCACATTTTTAAACCAATTTAAGCTAGTAACTATCATGTTTTGAGCACTAAACTGTCAAAGATTTTAAAAAGTGGACGGTTTTGAAGGAATCCACCGGCAGCGATAACCAATATATTTCCATTTCCAAATCGAATTGCAAATAACCAAAAGCTGGAAAAAGAATGCCCAAATCGACAAGCTTCTAATAGAATAAGGCCCGTCCGAAGAAATGGTCAGCACTATCCAATGATTTTTTCAGCGCTGCAAAGTATACTGAAAGGAATACAAATAGGTACCGCATACTGCTGGTCTAAGGACATCGCCAAATTAAGGGCCAGCTGCTTACAATACAGACCAAAGATAAAAAGAGAGAAATCATAAAAAAAATAATTATTTTCAGGGGTTGGCCAACAAAGTTATATGACACCAAAACTGATCTTTATGCGCTGGAAATGGACCACGTATGTAGAGAACTGTGCCCAGTACACGAAGCGTTGCCGGAAGGAGTCGCCAAAACTCTCATTATTTACAAAAAAAATTACTTGAATAGTCTACACGAAAGATCAAAAGTAACCAATAGTTACTGAGTGTCCTAATGCCATTTTGAATATGTGTAAAGCAGGCTTGCCCAAAGTTTATCGCCCTACTTGGCCTAATACATAAAATCAAAGAGAAACTTTTATAACCCTCAATTTGATAGAGGAAACAAAGGAAAGATTCAGGGCACCCCCATAATTACAAAATACGATGGGAAGATGTTTGCAAAATATATAACTGACATACCGACAATACCTCTGTGGGCATAAGACATATTCAACTATCATCAGGAGCCGCCCAAGATCCATCATTGGTCCGGGCCTATGGAATGTCAGCTCAGACGATATATTGCAAATCGAAATGCCAGTTGAAATATAACTCCCTGGATATGCGGACGACACCGCCACCACCATCACCGCGCTAATTGAAATTGAAATAAAGCCGCCCACATAGGCGAAATTCGCATACACAAAGCAGAAAGATGGCCAACTCTCAACTTTTCGCGTGCGTCGTTCGTCAGCTGTTGCAAATAAATAAAATTATGTTAAATATGTTTCCTTTTTAATCAAATTCGGGCAAAGGAATATCGTTTTTTATGCAACTATTGATATGAAATATTAATTTATATATATTTTTTATTTATTGGGCAAAGCATTCGCTGCCAAGCGTTCGTGGAAGCAAGCATACTTTTCACGAGCTTTCTATGTAGATGGGCCTTAAGGCGCTGGCAAGAACGCTGGTGTAACGAGCCGCGCGGCTAAGGGATAGCTAGGCTTAAATGCGCCCTAGCACCCAGGGTCAACAAAATCTTTGGATGGATCAATTACCACATAGCACAGTGACTATGTACTATGTAGTCCAGGTACTTTAACAAATGCTTACTTTCGCAAATTGGTAGAAAATAGAATTCTTATTGCACGTATGGATGATTTTAACCTAGATGGCCTAGAACTCACTATATTATAAGCTAGCGTGGACAGAAAGAATGGCACTCTCTTGAGAACATTGCGCATCCAATTAGCGCAGACGGCATCGCGGATAAAATAATTTACCGAATCTCAGGTTATTTCATTTTGCACTCGGCATCACCCTACATTTCCCTATACAAAAGCATATAAATAATAATAATTTTGAATAGTATTCAGTGGCATCAGCGCTATGATGAATGAGTTACAAAAGCGGACAAAATATAGATGCATGGGAGCACACGCAAATAAATTACTTATGGAAAAGTAAACCGCACTTGGTTTTTTATACACGTGTGTATGTACATACATATATACGCTTGGTTATCTCAATATTTTTTCCCAACCAAACCTAGAACTGAATATGTACGTGTGTAGGTGTTCGTAATTTTCATTTTTTAAGTCGGACGGATTTCGTAAAAAAAATTATGTCATGTCTACGATTCGCATCAATTTCTTTTTTGTGTTCTATACATGAAATAACCTAACACGTGTTCGAGGAATTTTTTTTCTTCGGAGATATCATCTATCAAAGTTTGCATTTTTCCGTGATTCTGACTAATCATATACTTTATCAACTCGTCATATCTCGGGTTCTGCTCGCCGTAGAGACTTCGCCTTAACGTCGTTTTAAAGCTAAAAAAAACGGGCTTAACATTTCTATATATCAGATGGTCAAGATTGTTCTAAAGCTAACTAACCTCTTATCAGTTGAACTTTTTGAAGTTGATTTTCATAGCGAAGACCAGTAAATTAGAGGCTTATAATTATACCATTGCAATCCTTGTTTGATTCTCTTTAAGAAACGTGGTTGAAAAAAATTGGCGTTCTTCAAGAACTGTTTTTAAAATATTCTTCGAAACAAGGATTATAATTTTAAATGGATGGTATAATTTTAAATCCCTAATATACTGGTCACCACTATATAAATCAACTTCAAAAAGTTCAACTATAAGCTAAGTTAGCTATAGGATAACCTTGGCAATCTTATATATAGAAATGTTAAGCCATTTCTTTAGCTTTAAAATTACTTTAAAATGAAGTCTCTACAATCAGCAGAACCCGAGATATAACGATTTGAACAAGTACATGATTAGTCACAATCACGAAAAAATGTAAACATATTTTAAAAAAAATCTTTTTGACGCAGAAATGCCCATGCAACATTTAGATTCAATTCTGCATCAAGAAAAAAATTTGGAAAAAATGTCGCTTACGTTTTTTTTTGACGGTTAGAGATCGATATCTCGGAAGAAGAATGAGAAACAAAAAATCCTCGAACACGTGTGACCTTGTTTCATGTATAAAATTTTAATCCAATCGAAAGTGTGACACTAAATTTGGTGTCCGATATGAAAAGGAATGTCTCATATGGGTATGTATATTAGGGTGATCCAAAAAATTTACAGGAAAACAATTTTTCCTCAGAGATACAGAAAATAGTAAATAAGGAGCCTTGTACCTTTTATTTTGAAGCCTGTTAACTTTAAACAGTGTCTCCGGGGCTTTGAAATTTTCGAAGACTTCATATGAGAAAAACACATATTTTCATAGAGTTGCTGTAAAATTTTAAAAATAAATAAAAATTAAATAAAAAAATTTTCATGCATTAAAATTGTGATGCATATTTAGCTTTAAAATGTTAAAAAAACTGCTTTTTCATAACCAATAATTTTATTTCTTATTTAAACGGATTGGATTTCTTATTTAAACGTTTCGAAAGAAGAGTTAGTCAAATTTTAGAATACAGATCTATTTTCAGAAGATTTCTGATGGGGAAATATTTTTATTTGATCAAATATATTTACCTATTGTGGCGAATACTGCAGCAACGCGAAGCGAACAACAAGAAAATGGCAGAATATTGCGAACAGCGATAAATGCTGCTACAGCGCACACGAAGTACCGTTGCGAATCAGCAAGCTACAAGTTCAGCGTGAGACCGAGCTCAATTGTGTTAGCAAGTTTTTGTAAAATGTTGTAATTGAGTATTGAAAAGTGTTTGTTGTACAATAAAGTTAATTGCACTGTAATTTGGAAATATCAAGCCTTTTTTAGCAATCCAGCTATACGAACTCAAGGGATTTTATTAAATCCGTCAAGTATATTTAACGATTTTATAGCAATTCTTCCACGAAAAAATATATTTTCCAATGTGGAAAACCGCAAAGCTCCGGCTGAACGGTTAAATATTAACCGGTTTCGATAAAAAAATACGGGTCCCCTTATTTTCAATTTTTCATAATTCTGGAGGGTAGCAGCGAGAAAATTAAAAAACAAATTTCGTCTTTGTTTTACGAACACTCTTATATATACAAACATAAATATGTGAAATATTTCAAATGCCTGCAAATGTGCTTATTTAAGTATATGTATGTATGTATGTTGATATACATTTATGTATTTGTAAGCAAATTGTTAGTTCCCTTTTCTCACGTAGTGAAATAATTTACAAGGTGAAATTAGAGAAAAATGTCGCTATGATGAAGCTGTAAAAAAATATTATTTTCCATCAAGAAAGCTACGCTGGAAAAAGAAACGTCTTATAGGAATATCCATACTAAATACTTAGATATTATACTTTTACTATATATACTTATATGAACACCAGTACGTAAGTAAGTTGCAAAATAAGCTTACATACTCGTACATACATACATACATACATATATGTACTTAAGTATATGGGGGTGAGTGCGCATTTGCTTTCCTTCAAATGTTAACTACATACATAGAGAAATAATCGCTTTGTGCACTTACCCAGTCACATAAATAACAATTTTTTCGCTGACATTATTACGGTGTTTTTATTCCACCAGCACATTCGCAAATGTAGAAGAGTGGGGGCCATTGCTATTTTTTATTACTAGGAAATTTTTGTTGACTCCAAATGGTGGCAAATATGTAGTATGTATGTTGTTAGCTACATACGTGCAATAGCTTGATAACAACTACCACCACACTAACGATGAGTTGCCGCAATCAGTCGTAATGTTCAACTAAAATAACAGCACACGCCCGGCAATTTGTTGTTTTTTTTTTTTGCACTGAAAGCAGGCGGAAAGCTTTTTGCGACAGTTATGTGTTTGATGACACAAAGTAAAAGTATATTCATTAGCACAATGGCACATGTGCGATCAAAAGCACTAATACTTTTTCTAAATACACGTGCATTGTACTAATATACAAAGTATCTATGTTCATATGCACACATGGAGTTTGAGCCATTTGGAAATCTACATAAATAGAGGAAGTATACAGCGAGTTTACTGTCCACTATTTTAAAAAATAAAACTTTTCCTGAAATTATAAAAAAACGAGCGTTTTAGTTGGAAAAAAACATTTAGAAAGTGGGTAAAGTATTCCACTTGCACCTACCCAGTCTCCAAGGGCCGGATTCACACTGCGTATGTATGTAGTTAACCACTGACGAGGGCTTAACTATGGATTTTTATATTCACAGTATCTTTTAATGCCAAATAAACAAAGCCCTCTACTTTTTGGAAATTATAACTGTCAACAGTGAAAAGAGTGCCGCGGCGTGAATTCGCCGACTGTTTGCTTGATGACAGGAAATATTTACTTCGTGCTCTCGTTCACCTCCAGACCCATTCGATTTGCTACAATATACAACATGAAAAAGTCTAGCAGACGTTGTTGCGGTCGAGGCGGATGATGTCGATGTCATTGCCATACGCCATTAATTTGAATAAAAAATTTTGCGAAGCTATTTAGTTCTAGAAGTCGTAAAAATTCCTGTCCTGTATCAAACAGCTCGTAGAGGTCCATATTAGTAATGGCGGAACGGGCGGTGTTGCCCAACATCATTTTACACAGATTTTTAAGTTCAACGGGTATACCCAATTCAGTCAGGGCAGTGACAAAACTTCTTTTAAATCAACAAAAATAGAATGGAATTCGTTAAGGGAGGCCAAATTATTTTTGTTAGAAAAAGAAAGCACTTTAAAATCTCAAATTAGACACTGCCGTAAGCTAACATTTCCCGTCCTTTCGGCAACAGAATCGAAATCATGAATTAAAAATAAATCTATGGGTAAATTTAAAGTTTTTTTTTTTTCATTTAAAATGTTCCGCATTTTTTAAATAAAAATTCGCTTCATTACTTCGCATACATACAGCATGTATGTACGTACGTATTCTACGTCAGAGCCAGCTTTATTCCCCATAAACATGTAACTGTAAATGGTCATTAATTGTTTGCGACAGTAAGCGAGTCTATTATTATGTGAGGCGTACTTACTGGCGACCACATTGAATAAAGAAAATTAATAGAAAAAAATTAAATGCTCTTACAGCGAACAGAAATGTGAAATGCTCTGACGCTAATGATCAATGCAGCACTGCAGTTATAAAGTACGTGCTAGTAAAAATTTATTATAAAAATAAGCCAGTAGTAATACTTAAGTAGAAATGAAAAAATATAATGAACTAAATGAAAAAGAACTCAATGTTAAAGTACATTCATTACATTTAATGAAAAACACAAATACATAAAAGAAGCCAAGTGAATCCCAATCAGTCAGCCTGGTTAAGAGAAATCCGCTCAGTTAGTATTTTCTTAAAGCAGGGAAGACGGGAGTGAAAAGGACCACGATTGAGGTAGCTTTGCGCGAAGCTGTTGAGAGTATTTACCCATAAGTAATTTGCTTATTGCATAGTTTCTGATGATAATGGCATGATTAATTGGAAACTTCGCTATATATTTACCATCTCCAATGTCATTTGTTCGGCCAGCAATTCTAAATTTTCTTCTGAGGAAATTGTCTTCAATGAAGTATATGCCATGGAGCTATATACAAATTTTGAACAATCCTTTACAGACCACCTCAGAACATTGCATTATAGCTAGCATTCATTGTTTTACTTAAGAACCGTTTATTGTATACTTGACTATTCAGTACGCAACTTAAAAAGTNTATGTATGTATATAAACCTATTTTTTGACTAGATTGTTTGTAGTATTTCTGAAAAAAACCCCACATCTTTCTTCATTTTTCCACCTTTGAGTATTTACATATTTGATATTGTCCCAAAAGCACATTTATTAGTCTAAGTTAAAAAAATTGGTTTATAGCATTTCAAAGGTCTAAAAATCCTCTTTCCAAAGATTATTTGATTTTTAAAATCGCACAAAAAATTGTCTATATGTATCAGAGACCGTAACTGTTATGCTTTTTTTTAAAGAGTCAATAAATAATTGTTATTTTTTCACCGATATGTTTTCAGTCAAAATTAAAATTTAAAGCTTGACTATTTTTGAGTTAAATATAAAAGTTAAAACGGGACTTTTACTTTTTCAGTTAAAGAAAAAAGTTAAAATATGACTTTATATTTTCGATCAAAAATAAAAGTTAAAGTTTCATTGCTATATATTGTATTTCATTGTAAGCGTTAAAGCTAAAAACATTTTGTTGCCACGTAAAAATAATAAAAAATAATCGTGTTGATGACCTGAGTCGATCTAGCCATGAATATCTGTCTGTGTGTTTGTCTGTCTGTCTGTCTGCCTGTTTCAACGCAAACTAGTCCCTCAGTTCTGGAAATACCCGACATGAAAGGGTGTGCCCCTGCAGTTTGCAGGAATGCCAAATTCAGACATCGCGGCATATAGGCAGCTGCTTCTAGAGCTGCTGACAGCGGCTTTGAAGTCGACAAATATATGATGAGTGTCGATCCTTTTTCTCGCGAATCTTTTCAAAGATGTGGCGTATTGTGAGTACCTCGTC